>NC_089810.1:9842945-9962362 GCF_029633855.1 Hoplias malabaricus
AAGGTATAAGTTACATATCTTCCGTAGATTCGTAGGTAAAAAAATCTGCTTGAGTTTAGAAAAATATTGGAAAAATTCAAAACTAATTTCACACCAACCCCTTTATTATCATGGTTGTGGGTGACAAATCTAGAAAAACCTCAACATGAGGTGAATTCGTGGCTATTAAAAATACATTAAAAAACCACTATCTGAGTCTCTTTCCCACTAAAATACGTCGAGTAAATAATTCCGTTGGGGTTCATTTCAAGCCTCTGAACCTGGAGCAGAGTTAACGGACTTAACGGTCAAAAAAAAACGGTCGAGAAAACACGACTCTCTTCACGTCTAGTTTTTCCCTGCTGTGCTGCCTTATTGTGAAAAGCAATATTCGTGAAATAAAGAGTAAACAAAAGAAAAATGAAGCCCTCAACGTCTTCCAGGAGAGACAGACTACTACCCACCACCAAGACGAGTCGACTCCTGAGGGGAAGCAGCAGGCAGCGACAGACAGATACAGACATATTCCCTTCGGCAGAAAGTTCATATTCCACCAGCCGCGGTGCTGCACTCATTCGCGCCCGTCCTCTTTCTGGTGAAAACGAGAGAGTTGAGGAATCATACAGAGCTGGAGACGGTGGGAGTCTCCGCCTGAGAGAGAGAGAGAGAGAGAGAGAGAGAGAGAAGCGCTGGAGGCGGGAACGCTGAGGTAAAAACTGCTCTTCACCGTGAAAGCATGGTGTGTGTGTGTGTGTGTGTGAGAGAGAGAGAGAAGTGGACCGCTGCTGTCTGAAAATGTGCGATGCTCTCTCCTCTATCTCACTCCAGTAGGTTTTACTCGAGGGGTGGCGCACTGCTGCCTCAGGAATGAAGAGCAGAAAGTATGTGTTCAGGCTTCACACCAACGCCGGACGAGCTGGAATACATCCAGACAGCACAGCCTCAGAGGATCTGCTCTAACGTGAAATGTCTCTTCATGAGACTTCAGCAGGAAACAACAGTGCGATAGACGACTGCAGGAGTCAAAATAGCAACCACCCTGTTCACGATGAAGACGTTTTCTGCTTCATTTTGAACGCTTAAAGGCCAAATATTAGGAAACACTCACATGTTCGGTGCTTGAGCAAAGTCATCTGGGTCTTTGGAGCCTACACGTCCACAAACTGAAATAAGACAAAAGTCAGATTATAGCCTTTTAAAAGTCTTCTAGTGTGTTGTCAATGCAAGATAGAAATTGTGAGATTCAACAGAATAGGATATAACGTTAAAACCACGTAAAACATGCGAAAAGTGTGGAGAGCTAAGAGAAAACAAAATGGAAGAGAAAAAATGAAAGAACTGAAAGAAGCAAAAGCAAGAGAAGATTCATAAGAGATTGGAGCAAAAATGGTGCACTCGAGAGAGGAGTGAGCTGCAGCTAGCTACCATTTAAAGAAACCAGGCATTCTGAACAGGGCTGTTGTAGGGTTTGGTCCTTGTGGTATTTTGACTACACAGATGCTTCACTGAGACCCAGAAGTGTGTTCACTAACATCACTAGAGGTTTATTTTTATATAAAAGACTAACTCATTTACATACACATTCATTCATACATTATCTGTAACCCTTATCCAGTTCAGGGTCGCGGTGGGTCCAGAGCCTACCTGGAATCATTGGGCGCAAGGCGGGAATACACCCTGGAGGGGGCGCCAGTCCTTCACAGGGCAACACACACACATTCACTCACACCTACGGACACTTTTGAGTCGCCAATCCACCTACCAACGTGTGTTTTTGGACTGTGGGAGGAAACCGGAGCACCCGGAGGAAACCCACACAGACACAGGGAGAACACACCAACTCCTCACAGATAGTCACCCGGAGGAAACCCATGCAGAACACACCAACTCCTCACAGACAGTCACCCGGAGGAAACCCACGCAGACACGGGGAGAACACACCACACTCCTCACAGACAGTCACCCGGAGGAAACCCACGCAGACACGGGGAGAACACACCACACTCCTCACAGACAGTCACCCGGAGGAAACCCACGCAGACACGGGGAGAACACACCACACTCCTCACAGACAGTCACCCGGAGCGGGAATTGAACCCACAACCTCCAGGCCCCTGGAGCTGTGTGACTGCGACGCTACCTGCTGCGCCACCGTGCCGCCCTTACCTACACATAGGCATTACATACACAGTACCAGTCAAAAGTTTCACTTGTTAGTCATTGGTGGAATAGGGGTATTCACTGTATACCACTGTGTACCAGCCCCAGCCTCTGCACAACCCAAAGCGAGCGGTTCTACAAATGAACCCTTGACGAGGCCACAGCTGTTCACTAAAAACCCTTTGAGGTGACGACCTCATGAAGCTGACTGAGAGAACGCAGTGTGTGTGCAAAGCTGTCATCAAAGCAGAAGGTGGCTACTTTGAAGAATCTAAAGTATAAAACATATTCTGGGTTCTTTAACACTTTTGTAATAAAAAAATAATTAAAAAACAAAGAAAAACCATTGAATGAGATGTCGTCCAAACTTTTGACTGGTACTGTACATTCACAATATGGGGAAAATGGCCCAAAACAAAGGAAAACCTGTCTGAGTGGGTGTGTCTAAACTTATGATGGGTATTCTACACACATTTAAATCTCATTGCAAATCTATAATTCTATCTGATTATGTCTTGCTTTGTTTGTTTTGTTCCCTAGTCAACCACAGGAGGATGGATTCCCCTTTTGAGTCTTGGTTCCTCTCAGTGGTTCTTCCTCATGTTCTGGGGGAATGTTTCCTGCCACTGTCGCCTCAGTGACTCTCACTTGGGGCTAGGTCCCAGAACTCTGTCGAGCCTTATTGTAACAATGCCAGTCGTTAAAAGGGCTCCATAAATTCAACTTGAACTTCACTGAATACAATATTTCACACAGCATTAAGTAATGAGACTGCAGTGAACTATTTCACAGCTCATTTCTAATAAAAGGTGGGACTGTGATAAAAGCTTAGACAAAGTGAGGTTGAGCCACATATTCTGCTTATTCTTTTAATTGTGAGTCAAACTACAGGCAGCACACAACATTTGTACCATAGCACTGAAGACAGAGAGACAGCCATGATACAGAACCATAGAGAAGCCACTGTCCTATTTTCAGGGCTAATAAACGGTTCAGAATTTATCCTGAGGCTCCACTGAAGACCTTGAAGTCCCTGACGGCATGTCTCCGGCTTTTACTACTTAACCACAGGTCTTAGCTGATCATGCCATACTGACAGCAGCACTTCACATTAGTCCTGAGTCCGAGGTGCAAGTAGTCTTCAGTAATACGACTAGTCTGAATAAGAAACGTTAACAACATAGTCACAGAAACATTAACACTGATGCACAATGACTTTAGATATCGGCAGATATTTGTACAAAATGATTTGATGGAGCTCTGTCCAATACTTTTCCAAAGAGTGCGACTGGCATTTGTAATCCAGGACTTATTAGTATCTGACCTCATTAATACTCTTATGGTTGAATGCCTTCAAGAAGGAAACCCATGCAGACACAGGGAAAACACACTCCTCAGACAGCTGCGTGACAGAAACACGACCTGTTACACTCACCCTCATTTATGTTTTATTACATTAATAATAATAATAATTATTAAATAAAAGCAGCAGGGAGTGTTGCTGTCACACAGCTCCAGGGACCTGGAGGTTGTGGGTTTGAGTCCCACTCCGGGTGACTGTCTGTGAGGAGTGTGGTGTGTTCTCCGTGTCCGCGTGGGTTTCCTCCGGGTGACTGTCTGTGAGGAGTTTGGTGTGTTCTCCCTGTGTCTGTGTGGGTTTCCTCCGGGTGACTGTCTGTGAGGAGTGTGGTGTGTTCTCCCTGTGTCTGTGTGGGTTTCCTCCGGGTGAGTGTCTGTGAGGAGTGTGGTGTGTTCTCCCTGTGTCTGTGTGGGTTTCCTCCGGGTGACTGTCTGTGAGGAGTGTGGTGTGTTCTCTCGGTGTCTGTGTGGGTTTCCTCCGGGTGACTGTCTGTGAGGAGTTTGGTGTGTTCTCCCTGTGTCTGTGTGGGTTTCCTCCGGGTGACTGTCTGTGAGGAGTGTGGTGTGTTCTCCCTGTGTCTGTGTGGGTTTCCTCCGGGTGAGTGTCTGTGAGGAGTGTGGTGTGTTCTCCCTGTGTCTGTGTGGGTTTCCTCCGGGTGACTGTCTGTGAGGAGTGTGGTGTGTTCTCTCGGTGTCTGTGTGGGTTTCCTCTGGGTGACTGTCTGTGAGGAGTGTGGGTTTCCTCCGGGTGACTGTCTATGAGGAGTGTGGTGTGTTCTCCCTGTGTCTGTGCGAGTTTCCTCCGGGTGACTGTCTGTGAGGAGTGTGGTGTGTTCTCTCTGTGTCTGTGTGGGTTTCCCCCGGGTGACTGTCTATGAGGAGTGTGGTGTGTTCTCCCTGTGTCCGCGTGGGTTTCCTCCAGGTGACTGTCTGTGAGGAGTGTGGTGTGTTCTCCCTGTGTCCGCGTGGGTTTCCTCCGGGTGACCGTCTGTGAGGAGTGTGGTGTGTTCTCCCTGTGTCCCCGTGGGTTTCCTCCCACGGTCCAAATACGCACGCAGGTAGTCGGATTGGCGACTCAAAAGTGTCCATAGGTGTGTGTGTGTGAGTGAATTTGTGAGTGTGTGTCGCTCTGTGAAGGACTGGCACCCCCTCCAGGGTGTATTCCCACCTTGTGCCCAATGATTCCAGGTAGGCTCTAGACCCACCGCGACCCTGAACCGGATAAGACATTACAGACAATGAATGAATGAATGAATGAATTAATTAATTAAATGAAACACTAGGTCAGATTTGGTATTTTATATCATCGGCTCCCCCTACAGTTGCTGAAAGTAATTCACTTTTACGGCACTGCTCTGAAATCAAGCAGGGAGTGATTTCCTACTCTCCTTTAAAAGTTACATAGTGCACTTTCTGCAGTGCTAAGCCTGGAGTAGCAACAACAGAGACCCTATAGTCTCTCTATTGCATTTCAGTAAAATATCACAATGATTCTGAAGCTGTAATTGTATGCTAAAATATTACATAGTGTTCCTTTAACGTATATAAACTCAAGGGTTTGAGATGCAAATAGCATTAAGTTTGACTTAGATGCTGCAGACAGCTCTGGACTAGATTGGTCTTGGCCCATAGGGTCAATAGGTTGTGGAATGAAGGATGGGGAATAAAGAAACAGCACTGTCTCCTCACTCATCATTCACAGCTGAATGATTAAGGCACCTAACCTGCAATTGCTGGAATGGCTGCCATCCGTTCACAGTGTGTGTGAACTCATTGCCCTCAGTCAGTAGTGTGTGTGTTTTCACCCCCACACACACCCAAAGTAGCAGGTAGCCATACCAGCAAGCACTCATCAGCATTGGATTCTGAGGGAGGAGAAAGCACCCTTCCTTCACTGCCCCTGCCCCATTTATCCTGTCATTTAACCAGCATCCTCTCTGTCCCAAGCCCACATCACTAACCCTCAGGACAAGGCTGCCTCCTGTTTCATTTAATTAAAATGCATCCTTATTTTCCACTTGAAAAGAACCTAAAGAAAATCTGAGGTCATACTAGATTTTAGTCTGAAATTTTGTGAGCAGAAACCCCTTAATTGTAATAGATAACGTTACGTTAAGTGAGTTTGTCCCATAGAGTTCTGTGGCAAATATATTTAGAGATCAAAACTACACCCTGATTTCATTCATTGTATGTAATACTTGTCCAGTTCAGGGTAGAGGTGGGTCCGGAGCCTACTCGGAATCGCTGGGCGCAATGTGGGAACTGACCCTGGAAGGGGCGCGAGGAAACCCACGCAGACACAGGGAGAACACACCACACTCCTCACAGACAGTCACCCGGAGGAAACCCACGCAGACACAGGGAGAACACACCACACTCCTCACAGACAGTCACCCGGAGGAAACCCACGCAGACACAGGGAGAACACACCACACTCCTCACAGACAGTCACCCGGAGGAAACCCACGCAGACACAGGGAGAACACACCACACTCCTCACAGACAGTCACCCGGAGGAAACCCACCACGCAGACACAGGGAGAACACACCACGCTCCTCACAGACAGTCACCCGGAGGAAACCCACGCAGACACAGGGAGAACACACCACACTCCTCACAGACAGTCACCCGGAGGAAACCCACGCAGACACAGGGAGAACACACCACACTCCTCACAGACAGTCACCCGGAGGAAACCCACGCAGACACAGGGAGAACACACCACACTCCTCACAGACAGTCACCCGGAGGAAACCCACGCAGACACAGGGAGAACACACCACACTCCTCACAGACAGTCACCCGGAGGAAACCCACGCAGACACAGGGAGAACACACCACGCTCCTCACAGACAGTCACCCGGAGGAAACCCACGCAGACACAGGGAGAACACACAGCTCCCTGGAGCTGTGACACTGCGACACTAAGTTCATGAATTCAGGTGTTTCGTTCAGTCTCGTTGCCACGTGTACAAAGTCATACACCAAGTGTTGCAGGCTGCCTTTACACACATTTGTTAAAGAATGTGTCTTGTTCAAGATGTCACTGAACTGTAATGTGATGCCACCGTTGCAACAAGTCAGTTGCTAAAATTTCTTTCCTCCTAGACATTCCATGATTAACCTGAAGTAGTTTTGTTGAAAAGTTACAGCATTTAGGAACCACAGCAACTCAGTGCTGAGGCACACACCAGTGCTCTTCTGACTCAATAACTGCACAGTTCCAAACCTCCTCTGGTATTGACAGCAGCACATGGGGAGCTTCATGGCATGCCGAAGGAGTCTCATGCAAGCCTTACGTCACCAAGCACAATGCCAAGCTTCAAAGAGTGATATAAAGCAGGCTGCCAATGGACTCTGGAGGAGTGGAAAAAATATTCTCTGAAGTGATGAGTCAGCGTCCTCGATCTGGCAGTCTGATGGACAAGTCTGGGTTTGGCGAATGCCAGAATGTTACCTGCCTGCACTGTTCTGTGAAGATTAATAGAGGAGGGATAAAAGTATGGGGTTGTTTTTCAGGGTTTGCTTTACTCTTCTTACTATTTCCAGTGATGGGAAATGTAAATGCTTCAGCATACCAAGTCATTCTGGACAAGTGCAAGGAAAGCCCCTTTCTCTTCCAGCAGGACTGTGCCCCAGTGCACAAAGCAAGGTTCCTAAAGGCATGGTGGGGTGAAGTTGGTGCGGAAGAACCAAGAACCGACTGAGGTCAATCGGACTGCAAGCCAGCTCCCCTGTTTCAACATATGTGTCTGACCTCACAAATACTCGTCTAGATGAACGGGCAAAGGTTCCCACAAACACACACTCCAAAATCTTGCAGAAACACTTCCCAAAGTGTGGGAAATGGATTTAGAATGGAAAACACCTCTAAGTACAATGTGTATTTGCCCCAATACTTTGTCTTTAGTTTTTTTTTTATTATTTTATTTATTTTAAGCAGTTTATTATTGGTGAGTGAGTCAGTGTCTTAGTTAATCACCAAAATAGACAACTGTTTACACGGCATAATCTTTTGGCTCCACCCATTTCACAGAGTGACATAAATAAAAGCAAATATCTAGTGACTGCAGCTCAACACAAGTACTGCAGAGTAGAGACTGTACGATGTGAACATGTGGAGACCGAATCCGCCACTTACCAAGATCCAATGAAAAATATTTTCACATTCCATACTTAACAGTAACTGTAAGATGTCTCGACTCCACCTGCTGCACTGTGTTGTGTGATTTGCACAGAAGGTGCCAAAAACGGTTATTTGGAGATATGCCATAAATGAATTAATCACATCCTTTCAGATCCACAGCACAGACTCACCTCACAGTGGAAAGACGGGCAGAAACACTTAGGGAATTGAATCCTGAAGTGAAGCTTGAGCCTAAAAGCTTGAAGAGCTATTTATCTGATGGTGACACTTTTGATCGTCTGCCAAATGTTGCACAGATTTTAGGTGTCATTCTTTCCCTGTATCTTTTAATAGATTTTGATTTCTAATTTAGGAACCTCCACCTGTTTTCCCAGTTTTTTCAATAAAGTGTGAAAGTAGTGCATTCAACTAGCGAAAGTGGCCTTACTTTTGCATACTAGTGTAAATGCAGGTATTTCCTGTCTATTTGTTGACTCGTCATTTTCTGGTATAATTTACAAAGGCATCAGTATTCGAGTCCCCAACAGCTGCTAATGAGAGGCACTGTGAACGGGAAGAAAGAGTAGATTAGACAAGGTTTAGAAAAACCATGACAATTTACATTTGAATTTAAAAGTCTGTATGTATATGTGTGTGTGAGAGAGTTTATGTACGTTTCTATATCTTATGTTTTGCTTAAAGGCTAAGCACCAGCTCTATGAAAGTGTCAAACAAATAAATACAGTGGGATTTGAGTTCCTAACTTGTGTTTATTGATAGTCAGAAAACATGTTATTTCTTACTAATTGAAGGAATAAGGTTTAAAAGACCGTTGGTCCCCCCCCCAACGGTGTTGGGAAACTCTAATAGGCGTCTTGCCTGTGACGTAGATGGTGGACAACAACTCTAGAAGCTGCACTTAATTTAATGCAAAATGACGAAAAGGTGTGTTGTTTTTGGCTGCAATCATTCAATGTACAGTGGGACATCTGTGCACAAATGGCCCAAAGATCCCAAAATATCCAGAAAATGGACTAAACTTGTCCACTTTAAACGGACACTTTGGAAAGGACCATCCGCTCACTCCGTTATCTGTAGCTCATTTCACTGGCGCTTTTCCAACAATATGGGCATGTAAGGACACCAACGAAAGGTGTTCAAGAGCCTCTGTAACATGGAGGTAAACAGGGTAAGGACACTTACTTCGCCTGTTTTAGTTGGTGTTAGTTAACGTTAGCTTGACTCGCTAAACTCAGTGGCTCAGATTATACTCGGCTACGTAGCTGCATTACGGAGGTTTATAGTGTCGGATGAATTCGAGTTCGACTTCGATCACATTTACAAGAATAACGGTACCTCTACATTTGAGTTTAGCTTATTGCTAGGCTATTGTCATGAATAATGTTGGTTATTTAGCTAGATACTGTCATAACAGTCAGTCATAACGGTGTTTTACCGCGGCGTTGTTCAGCTGTTGTCCACCAGTGACGTCACGGTTACGTTCAAGAATTTCCGTAGCGAGCTCGGGTTTTTCCGTCAGTTTAATAAAATTGTCAGTTTTAAAGCAAATTAAGCTGCTATTTTCATTTTAATTCATACTTATATCTGTCAGTAACTACAATAATGTGAAATATTCATGGAGGTCCATTAAGTGGTGCTTAGTCTTTAAGCTCAGTTAAAGGCAATGTAGATGGTTCTGGAGAAATACCGTTTTCACAGCAAAACAAATCACCACTCTGTATCTAAAAATTCTGAAGTTTCACCATTTTTTTTTAAGTGGAATTCTATGTGAGTAAGAAACCAACTGTAGCTTGTTTGTGGCTGAAGTTCAACTTTTCTGTAAAATTTTATTCACCGTTTGAATTACCACTGAAGCTCATTTGTAACTCAAGCCGTTTAGTTTAATAGCACTTTGTCTGTGTTTACTTTGACACTCTGTAGTTTGTAGTGTCAATTCCATCTTAAGTAACGCAAATGTAACAGTAAAAATAAGTTTATATTACCCACCTATGGTGCTGAAATAGAGCAACAGCCTCAACCCTTTTCATGCTTTTCAACATTTGGAAGTCTCTTTACAGTCCAAAAGCCTCCAAGAGAAAAAAAAAGAGCCATTTCGGACTGAGAACCTTAGTGTTTTCCCTGTTTACCGAGCTAGTGCTGCATACAAACACTTGACCTTTTTTGAGTCTGCAAATAAACATTCTCTGAATGTATTAAAAAGAGTTATGGATAAAAAAAAGTGCGAACATTGCCTTTAAATAAACAGAAACTTTACCCGACATTCAATCAAGTTCATTATGTCTCCAAATTATTTAACCTAAACTGGAGAGCTTTATGCACTGGTTCTGATCAAGCATTTGACCTTTAAAAATAAGAAAACCTTATGTTGACTGCATGGCATTTGGGGAAGGGGGAAAGGCACTTCAGCACCATAGACAGCAGCTTGTTCACTGCTACTTTTCACCAAACAAAAACACACTAATATCATCTGTGCACATATATCTCTATGGATTCTTGCAGTAAATTATTTTTCCCCAAATACATCGCTCTGCTCGTCCTATGGGGGTCCCTATGAGGTCACAGATACAAAGTACAGAATCTGAAGCTCTCCAATCAGAACCAGGTGAGATTCAATGTGGTAAACTCAGCCAGTGATTTAAAGTTCAGTAACTTGCTAAAATCATAGCAGTGTTCTGTTAACGAGTATGTGATGTGAAATGAAAAAAAAAAACTGTTTATTAACAGAGAACATGGTTTAAGAAAACCAAAAATCTTAAATTATCTCCTTAAACAACTGTATTTCAACACAAAGAGAAGCAGCATTAACAGTCTCAAACTTTGATAAATGATATGCCAATAGCAATATAAGTCAATAAAAGAAGAGAACTTAAAAGACAAACATAAAACAATCTTCAAGGGAAAACTTTGAAATGTCTTGAGAGCAGCAGCAGGAGTCCTGCACCAAGCACACTCAGTGTAAGGTTCTTCAGGACACGTCTCCTCTTGCTGACGGGGGATTTGGGCAGAGAAGGCTGGAAGGTGTATTCAGGGGGATCCATCTAAGGGACAGCATCATAAAGTTAAATAACCACATCTGGTGTGGGATGTACAGAGCAGCTACATGAAAACGTGCTGAGAGATAACAGAAATTTGGGAAACAGTGACGTATGTTAATGCAGTAGCAGTCCTGAGGAGATGTGAAACAGTTGTTTCTATTGGAAAAGAAAGTGTAATCTAAGCACCTGCTAGAATACAACATGTATAGCTTAGAAATGGCTTGACTAACTCCAAGTCTGCCTTTAAGGCATTTTTAAAACACAGTAGAACCCCGGAAGTTGACGGTAATCCGTTCCAGATCTCGCGTTGACAACTGATGCGGCCGAGTTCCGAATCAAATTTCCCGATAAGAAATAACTGAAAACCAATTAATTGGTTCTTGACCATCAATTTTTTACCATAAAAAAGGTCACAAAAACACATAAAATACACAAAAACTTGGAGCACAACCTCAAAAAGCTTCCAACCTTGCGGAACAACGCCGTAAACTGACGGCAAGTAGCATCAGTTAAGTTCAACACAAGAAGCGTTTGTTTACAAAGGACGCGTGGGACAAAGCGCCAATCCATATCTGGGCGCACACACGTTCACTCACACACCAGCACATTTATTAGAGAATACAGTTCACCTAACCTCCATGTTTTTGGGAGGAGACCCTGGAGGAAACACACACAGACACGGGGAGAACATGGAAACTCCACCCAGATAGGACTTGAACCCAAGATCCCAGCGCTGAGAGGCGAATGTGCTCACCACTAAGCCACCTTGCCGCCAAGTAGCGTCACTTAAGCTCAACACGAGTGGTATTTGTTTACAAAAGTCACGTGGGTCGGGTCGGGTTCCGAGTTTTAAGGTCGACCTCCGAGCGAAATTCTCTTGACATTTGGCGTCGACTTCTGATTATGTCGAATTCAGAAACGGTCGACTTCCGGGGTTCTACTCTACGGACTAGAATGAATTCAGAACCACAACTTAAAAGACGGGTGGCAGTGATGGCGGGGCAGCAGGTACGTGTCGCAGTCACACAGCTTCAGGATGCTGGAGTTGTGGGTTCGAGCCTCGCTGTGGGCCACTGTCTGCCAGGAGTTTGACGTGTTCTCCCTGTGTCAGCATGGGTTTCCTCCAGGTGCACCGATTTTCATCCACGGTCCAAAAACACACATTGGTAGGTGGGTTATCCACTCAAAAGTATCCATAGGTGTGACGCGTGAGTGTATGTCACTCTGCGTGGCGCCCCCTACTGGGTGTTTCCACCTTGAACCCAGCGATTCTGGGTAGGCTCAGAACCCACATCGACCATGGGCTTTACAATGGTTAGAGACAGCGAATGAATGAATGAATAGTTCACCAGAGTCCACCCAAACATCAGCATGTATTCCTGGTTAATGTTTTGAGCTGATGAAGTATAAACAAGGCAGATTTACCATAATTCAAAAAAAAAGAAAGAAGGAAATCCCATAGATTTAAGCTCCGTAACTAAAGGTAACAAAATGTAGCTCTTTAAATTCCAATAGGGCTTAGTCTGATATGTGGAAGCTAGACAGAGACATGTTGATTGTTTTATTATTATTGTGTTTTTTTTCCCCCATTTGTTTACTGAATATTAAAGTAAGCTCAGTCAACTTCGTGAGCATGAGAGGTACCAGGTTAATACAGCAGCACCAAGTTCTATCACAACCACCGCCTCTGGGCGGTTTTCCGATCCCACTGCGGAGAGATTGATGAGATCTGTAAAAAAGCTTTATGGTTTTTTATGGTGAACACTAGCAGATAAGATAAACCACATCGGCTCGCGTCTCCTCTCGGCACGCTGCCAGTCTTTTCACATGTCCTCCATTTGCTCTCAGATTCCAGCCTGACACAGAGGGCACCCCGGCTGCCCTCTACCAGCGCCCACCTTTCATGCTCCCCTTCTCCACAGAAGACTCCACGCTGCTTCTGAGTTATGAGCTGCGAAGGCTTCTGCTGTCAGCCTCTGTCTTCAGCGGATCCTCAATGCAGAGCTAATGCACAAAGAAATGTGGAAGTTACTGACCTTGCTGAGGAGGTCCCTGAGACAGGTCAATTCTTTCTGGAGGTCTGCAGTCTGGGCCACTAGCTCTGTGCAAATGGCCTGAGCCTCCTTCTTCGGATCCCATGTGAGAACGAGCTGTCAAGCCAAAAAGAACATAGTAAAACCATCCTGATTTGGAGAATGCCCTTTCTGCAAAGTAACTTATGTAGAGAACATACATATAAACATACACACACACGTTGCTACACTCACTGTCCATTCTCTGAGTTCCACTGATGCTACAGGACGACTTTGCAGTTTTATAATTACAGACATAAGTCCATTTGTTGTTCTGTATACTTTATTTTTATTTATTTATTTACAAACAATATCCATAAATTCAATTAAAAAGCTTCCACAGGTTTTATATTTTCACCCACTATTTCCCCCCCTTCCCCTTGTTCTTCAGTGGTCAGGGCCCCACAGGACCACCACAGAGCAGGTATGATTTGGGTGGTGAATCATTCTCAGCGCTACAGTGACGGTGGTGTTTGTGTGTGTTGTGCCAGTACAAGTGGATCAGACACAGCAGTGCTGCTGGAGTTTTTAACTGTTATCCACTCCCCGTCCACTCTGTTAGACACTCCATCCTCGTAGATGTAAAGTCAGAGACAGTAGCTCATCTGTCGCTGCACAGTGTGTCGTTCGTCCTCTAGTCCTTCATCAGCAGACACAGGACATCGTTTTCAGTTGATGAACTATCCTCAGTCCAGCAGTGACACTGAGGTCTTGGAGCACCAGCAGCACTGCTGTGTCTGATTAGATGGTGTGCGTAGCCTACCTCAGACGGGCTGCGGGGGAACCTGCTGATGACATCCTGCACCGTCTCAGTTAGGTAACAGCACTGCTGCCTCAGGCTGATTAGAAAGTTGTACAGCTCCTCACTCCTAAAGAACCAAAACAAAACCAAAAGTCATCTTTCAGCAAAACTCAACACGGACTGAGAAAAAGTGAGTTGACAGACCTTGAAGTTTGAAATCATAAATGGCATAAATGTTGAATTACTGAAGGTTTGGACTCACCAAGTGTCATGAAAAAAGACCTAACATTTAACCAGAGCAAAGGCTTTAAATTCATTTATTCTCTTTAATGCCCCCTTCTCTCCTCAGTTCTGACTCAATGGAAATCTAAAGAAAATATTTTGTCAATGATCACAAGCATCATTCATTGGGTGACAGCATTCTTGAAGCACTTCGTCCATCACTTACCATGTCAAAGCCCTGTAATGGCTGACAGCAAGGCAGCGATGTTGATAGCGTTATCTTAACCGAGCGTTTCCCCAAGCAGCCGTTTTCTTCTCCTAACACTCTGTCAGAGGCTGTGGTAAACACTGTCAGACTCGCTGGAATTACTATCTCCCCCAAGACGGAGAGATGGGCTCAGAGCATTGCTTTGTTAGTTTTTCTTTGACCAAATGAGTGATAGGCTCTCACAGGACGACTAAGTGCTGGGTAAGAGCCACCGTCCTAACAGGCACCACACACAGATCCATCCTTGTACAGTCAGAAGCATTATTCCAAGTATTCCAAAAGTCCAGCTATCTGAGGAAATGTCGTTTAAGGGCCTGCTATCGTTTTATACACTCACCTAATCCTCATCCTTGCAAGCTATTAAACATCAATACTTAAAATGCATTAAAAACAATAAACTACTGCAAGGAAATGATTCCTTACACAGGTAACGTATGAACTTGAAAGGGTGGAGCACATGTTTACATACATCCCATTAGCCAGGAAACCAAACCTTGCCATGAATTTTGGCGTAACTCTATAGCCCTTTAATGTGTGTTTATAGACTGCCTCTCAGGAGAGGATTTAAACTCAGAATTTATTGCATGTCCCTCTCCTCGTACTGTACACCCTCAGGCTTGAATAAAGAAAATCACAGATTGATTAGCTTAATTAAGTGAGGACATGGCAGTTGGGCCAACTGCTCACAGCCATCGGTCAAAACATGGAACATGAAGAAAACGCACTCGCTCATTCCTCACTTTACAAATCATTACTAGAGCTTAAACCATTAAGACAGCCTTGAAAGGAAACCCTGTGGAGACACTGTGTCTTCCCACTTCAAACAATGAGAATCTGCCTTGGTGCTCCAATGGTAAAACTCAGGCCTCTGAGGAAGAGTTCCTCTGAGACAGAGGGCAACTGCTAAGCATCTTGGATTAGACTACGTTAATAATTCAGATCCAGGTAATAAACAAAGTTAAGTACCAAATGAACAAGTGTCCTCAAGTGAGGATGAATGAAGAGACTTACCCGCTCTCTATGTTGTCAAGCCGCGTCAAGGTGTCCACGTCCACTCGGTCGAGGTGCATCTCCTGAATGGCATTAAGAACCTTCTTCTGGTCTTCTGGGTCTATTACTCCAATCTACACAGAAAGACAAAAGAAGTCAAGCATAAACGGTGTGGTTTAAGGGCAAGTAAGATGGCAGGATTATGCCTCAAACACAAACGTGAAGTAATTATTCAATGTAATTACGCACTACTCTGTTCTAAACAACCAGTTCTTACTATTGACAAAATACAACATTTGTTCTGTGAATAAGCAACTAATCTGCATTTAACAATTTAAAAAGCCAGGCTAATCGACTAAAGAGCAAATAAATTCAATTTACAGTGCGATTTTAACTACACACACACTGAAAAGTGTTACATGTATTCATTTAGTCCACTTGGGAGCTTGGGATTTGAAAAGAAAGGCTAATAAGACCACAGAATAATAAAATATGTAACAATACTTTGAAATATTAGGTGTACAAATACGTCTTATAGTGTTTTTTTGTGTAACATATACAGTGCAACCTCGGTTAACGACCACAATCCGTTCCAGAAAGTTGGCTGTAATCCGAAATGTTAGATTTCCGAAATTATTTTTCCCATAAGAATTAAAGGAAATAGAAATAATTGGTTCCAGCCCCTGTTGACTCGCTAATATATAAAGTGTTAAAGGTTATATAGGTATGTTGTTTTAATGAGAACAGTTATAATACAGTTCATAAAGAGTTAAATAAACATACTAACATTAAAGAAAGCATTTAAACTTAAGAAAATTTACCTTTTTGACTGCAAAGTGATGGCGTGAGTGGATGGAGGTGTGGGAAGGAAGAGTGGAATTACTGCTTGGAAGGGGAATCCCCCTCCATGAGAACAACTGGCATTGCGAATTCTGGGGTGACTTCCCTTTTCTGTCGCTTTGAGGTCGAAGGAAAAAACTTGCTACTTAACCTTCTTTGGAGCCATGATTGAGGGCTAAATAAAGCACTTGAAATCACAAACGAAGTATCACAGAAGGAAGCAGAACGATAAGGAACCGAACGTAACTGTGTCTCGAACGGACGCGCGGGGCTGACGCCATCTGTACGCAACCCGAAATTTTGTTCACTAACCGGTACAAATTTTTGGTCGTAACCCAATTTGTTCACTAACCAAGGCGTTCGCTAACCGAGGTTCCACTGTAATTGTAATTTAAAATTCAAACATTCTCCTCGTCTTCTGTCACATTATGGTTACCGCTGCGAAGTATAAAGAATCAAAATTGTTAATTAATAACAATTCAAAAGAGTATACGTAAAGAAAATGTAATACACTACATTCACAATCACTAACACCAAATATCTCCATTTCAATTCAATTCAATTCCAATTTTCTGCAAAGAATTCAAACCAAAATTCAAGTGTACTTTTGGATACAATATTACCCCAAAGAACAGAACAGAGGTTGATGCACAAGTGTTTGCAGTGTTCTGTCTTTGATTGAACTCATAACGAATGCAATAAATACATTTATCTCACTTGCTGTTATTAAATTACGTAATTTTTTAATAAAAAGACAATAGTTATTTTTATACTACACAACAAAGAACAGGAAATGGTCTTCTAATGGTCTACATTTTTTTAAAATGAAGATAAGATTATTTATAATGAAGTCTTTTGATGACGGCCCCTGTCATACATATGAAAAAAAATGACCATAAGAGACATTAATCATTGCAATGCAAAGAGATCTCATCAACTGAAAAACCCTGGGCTAACGAACTGGAGAATGAAAATAAGCTTATTTATTTATTTATTTTTTTTTTTTTTTTAAGTGTTCCTAAAGGGCCAAAAGAAAGATAAGCTGTGAGAGCATATTGCAACATCCTTAAATGACCTTATGATTATTGTGGGTCTCTTAGACACCACCATAACTGCAACACTCCATCAATCATGAAGCCCGCATAACAGCGGATCTTTGCGCTGCATTTTCCCCAAACACTTCCAAATCCACTGAGCCACTGCTTACGGTAGATTAAGGAATGTTATCAAGGTGTGGCAGGAAACTATTTTGGGGACCACCTACGTATCAACGTTGTGAAACATACTCAATAATCAAATCTAAGCATTTTGTTTTAATTCTTCGTTCCAGGTGATATGTCGTTCACTATAAAGTTACCTTTTCCAAGTCCTCCTTCTCCATCGTCAACAAATAGCTCCAAGTGATGTCATTGTCCTTAAAAATGAGTACAGGAAATAAAAATAATATCCAGAATCAAACATCAACTGTTCAAACTGAAGGAGACTGAAACTGCTGATCTACATCCACTGGGTTATTAGTCACTACCTTTGGTCTATTAGCATTATGAAAATTCAGATTGGGCGTTCACACCAAATGACTGAGAATTCTGCTCACCATCATGACATCAGTGAGGTACTCCAGGTTAAGGCCATGCAGTAGGAGTTCAATATCACACAGCTTAGCAGAACTGCTAATAATCAGCAGAAACAACACGTCTTACATTCAGATACCACAGTTTATCAGGTGTCTTAAGGCCGCGCCACCACTAGGGGGCATCACAGCCTTTAGGACAGTGACAGATCTAGGTGTGACTTTACCTCTCTAAGCCAGATGGAGGATCTGGGTTTCTTTTGAGAAACTTAAATACAGTTTCTGCTTTAGACAGCTTGCCACTATTATCAGGGAAGTCTCCGGAGGAGCTGAGAATCCTGTAGATCTGTTGAGACATCGATGTTCATGTCAACACAACATTTGTTGTGTTTTATTGTCTTATGACTTCACACAGTAAATTCACTGCCTCCCAAGACCCTCTCTAAAAACATGCCAAAAAGTGAAAAGTAATGATTCCAATAATTTAAAAAAGAATTCTATTTCAAGACACTTCCACTAACAATAAATATCCCTGGCTTTCCTCAGAAGCTCGTTTATACAGAGGTGAACAGAATTATTGTTCTAGCGTTGTCCGATGGGGAGATACTCACATTGTAAACATGACTTGCTAAGTTTAAGTCCACTTGACAGATGAGGTGAAGTAAGGCCTCGGGCCAAAGGTCAAATACCTGAGGATGTTTGAGCTCTTGGGCCAGGTCAGCTGCCGTCTTCCCTGCTTTCGATTTGATGGACTTGTCAGCTCCAAGCTGAAGCAGTTTTAGAACAGCTCCTTCATTCCCATACTGCACAGCCAACATGAGCGCCTGACATTAATGGGAATGTGGGTTACTGTCTAAAGTATGAATCACAAATACTAAGCAAAGATCACCCAGGCAAAGCACATTTCATCATTCATGTATGGTAGACTGATTAAAACACAAGCCTGTGCATGATTTTGTCAGACAAATAAACAAAGAAATGTTGAATTATGAAAGTACAGCTTTTCTGATATATGTTCGCTTTTGGGTAACATACCACATTCCAAAACAGTGCCAAGTTGTTCTTACATTTACTTCAAGCCCTAGCATGCAATCCAGTTTTTTTTTTTATCAAAGCAAGCTTGATAAAGTCATGCGGGTAATGCATGAAAATGTAAAGCTAACTAGAACACCCGTTTTTGTGTCCAAAGAATAAGTGGAGCTTGACGTACTGTTGCGCCACTGTCATCCTGAAAGTCCAACTCTGCTCCGTGGGATACCAGAAGATTGATTACCTGACAATAGCCGTCCCTGGCAGCCAGCATCAAACACGTCATGCGGCTCCTGGGCAAGGACGAAAAGACAATTTAGGGCAAATTAAACATCTGTGTGAAGCAGTCAGGTTAGAATGACTGTCCCTGGATTTTATTCTCCAGCTAAGTTTGTCTATTGGTGCATACATGGCTTACACGGGTAAAGAAAACTATGTACAATGCACTCAGGCACAGATTTACACAAAGTTTTGCGTGACATATTAACGCCAAAAGTTTGATGTTTGAAAAAAAAACATTGTAAACCATGTGAAGCTTAAGTCAGATAATCTTTAAAAGAGAAGTGAATAGGGATTATTCATTCAATTAATTAATAATTCATAAATACAGTAGTTCTGAAAGTTTTTCCCAAACTGAAGTGAAATTAATTTTAAACATCTTATTTTGCAAAACAAAGCAACAAATCATAACACCGATGTGTTAAGCATCCAATTAATTTGCCTTGCTGCCCCCATTACAATAGCTCAGGGCCCCCAGGAATCATGACATTTAAAGGAGCGCTACATAATATTTTACATTATAGTTACAGCATAAACTCATTGTGACGCTTTACTGATCAGTATTAGCGTTCCTTTTATGCACTACATTGCCAAAAGTATTCACTCACCCCTATCAAATAATTGAATAGGGGTGTTCCAATCAATTCCATGAACACAGATTTATTAAACCAAGCACCTAGGCATGCAGACCGCTTCTACAACCATTAGTGAAAGATTGGGTCGCTCTCAGGATCTCAGTGAATTCCAGCATAGTACTGTGACAGAACGCAACCTATGCAAGAGTCAACCATCAGTGGTATAAAAACAAAGTGAAAGCCACAGCAACTCAGCCCCAAAGTAGTAGGCCAGGTAAAAATGACAGCGGAGTCAGCGGATACTGAGGTGCATAGTGCACAGATGTCTGCAACTTTTTGCAAAGTCAGTCACTACAGACCTCCAAACTTCATGTAGCCTTCAGATTAGCTCAAGAATAGCTTCATCAAATGGGCTTCCATGGCCAAGCAGCTGAATCCAAGCCTTACATCACCAACCACAATGCAAATCGTCGGATGCAGTGGCGTAAGGCATGCCACCACTGGACTCTAGAGCAGTGGAAACATGTTTTCTGAAATGATGAATCATGTTTCTCCATCAGGGCTCTGAGGAGTTTGGGTTTGGTGATTACCAGAACTGTACTTGTCTGACAGCTTTATACCAATTGTAAAGTTTGGGGGGTTGAGGGGTTGTTTTTCAGAAGTTGGGTTAAGCCCCTTTGTTCCAGTAAAAGAAACTCTTAATGTTTCAGCATACCAAGAGATTTTGGACAATTTTATGCTCCAAACTTTGTAGGAACAGTTAGGGGCGGCCCGTTCCGGTTCCAACAGGACTGTGCACCAGTGCACAAAGCAAGATCCATGGATGAGCTAGTTCGGTGTGAAAGAGCTTGATTGGCCTGCACCTTAAACCAAAAGAGCACCTTTGGGATGAATTAGAGCGGCGACCGTGAGCCAGGCCTTGTGCAACATCAGTGTCTGGTCTCAGAAATGGAAGAATGGTCAGAAATTCCCATAAGCACACTCCTAAACCTTGTGAAAAGCCTTCACAGAAGAGTTGAAGCTGTTATAGCTGCAAAGGGTGTACCGACATCATATTAAACCCTATGGATTAAGAATGGTATGTCACTCAATTCATATGCGTCAAATCTTGATTTTTTTTATTTCAATAATGTAGCTGCATCAAGAATCACTGTATGATCTTTCCATCATGAATCATTGGTACCAGACTCCAAGAACCTACATAGTATCGTTGTGTCTCAATGTGTGTGTGGCTGTTGAAGTGAGAGTTTATGTGACTACAATAAAAGCAAAACCTCTCATCAAACATTACACAGTACAGTGAGGTGTGTGTGTGCGCGTGGGATGTAGAAAGGGTCTGTGGGAGTATCCTCAAGTCATTCATCACAGTGACTGACATTTCCCCAGAGAAGAGGTACTGAGAACTGCGTCATGTACAGGTGAGAGGGGGCTCATTACTCCTCAACATGACACTATCTAGTTGCCAGGTGCAAACTTCCTCTCTTCAGTGTCAAATCGGGTGACAAACGTGTGATGGCTTCAGTGCACCGTTTCCCAGGGTGTCCTTCTTTGTGATGAAGACACTACACCAATCAGGAAGTGTGCTGAATTTATTTAACCAATCCCAAGAAGGTAAACACTGTACTGACGAAATTGCAGTGTTGACAAGATTCATATTGACTAATATGGCACAGGAGGAGGTAGATGGTGAATATTACAATAATGATTCATGCAAAGTCCGAGGATCATGGACCATAAGACAATAGAAATTAGAAATCATTAACCTCGTTAATAAAGATGTAATTCAGGATTTAGTTCATTCACCTGGCATAGCATTTGCCCTGATTTTTGCATCCAGGTCTATTAATACTCAATAGCACTGTTGAGCTAAACTTTTTGAAAACCCTAAAACTTATGATAAATGACAGGATGAGGTCTGAATCCAGTTTGCATTTTCAATAAAATCCTGCAATCAACATTATCTCCTAAATATATCACCAATACATCTGGAGGTCGTATAAAAAGTCATGAAATACTACATGCTCTTTTTGTCTGTGTAACGAAATCTGCTAAAATATTCAATGGAATATTAATTTAATTTTTGCATAGAATTAAAATTACAGTCCTCACTCATGATTTATCAACATTACTCCGTGTTTAAACTGAGTATTGCATAATATTCAAATTTATTTATGAGGAACATTTTCAGACATCACAACAGTTCTGCAGTAATCTTTCAGGCAAGTTACCAACTCACTGACTCGCTTATTGTAGTTTGTCAGTGTAAATTCTATGAATATTGCATAACTGGTTAGTGTGGCTTAGTTGGTAACACTGGTACCTTCTAAGCACCCTATGCTACAGTAATTAGAGTCTTAGGGCAAGACTCCTTCGCTATTTATATTCCTCTGTAACTGGATTAAACTGCAAGTTGCTGTGGATAAGAACATCTTGCTAAATATCAGATGTAAATGCAAATATAACGGGGGTGTAATGATACACAAATCTGACGACATGATGATTTATACAATGCGAATTACATCAGGGTACAATAGAAAACTGCAACATATATTTTTGCTTTTCTACCCCCTCTCATTCTTTCACTATCTGATCCTGTGTTTTTTATGTGGGGGGAGCGCTGTGCAGTAAATATCTTGCACATGCAACAGATTCATAGCCACCAAAATGGCGTGAAAACATGGCTCAATCACAACTAGAAAACTGTGAAATACTAGATTCTCCCACCCTTCGGAGCGACTTATTTTACTCATTCAGATTCGGTACTAGATGAATGTAGCTGCTGACATGTGTTTATGTATTAGCTTCAGAAATGTACAATAACTTGAGCAATTTCGCTCACAATTTCGTCACTGTATATTCATTAACCCATAAACATACATTTTGTGACATTAAACAGAATTCCATATTGTATCTGGGTTTACTGATTAAACGCCCCTACCCTCGGTAAATATACTAAACCATCAAGATAATTCTGTAGAAGCAAAACTCCGTGTTATCAGCTGAACTTTAATCTCCTGGAGGTGTTTTTAAACACACTCTTCCCTCTACAGAGAAAATTATTAAAAGGGAGGAGCATGACATTGCAATTAAACAGCGAGACAGGTCGTGATACATGCACAAACCTCCCATTAGATTCCTATCTTTCAGATATCACTCAGATTAAACAAAATGATTGGATGGCCTACTTGCCTGTTTACATGCCTACCCTACATATTTACACCTGAAGCATCCTTCACAAAGCTACACACACACACACACACACATTACTGAAAGCTAACAAGCTTGATGAACATAAAAGGCATGAATGTTGCACTGAACCGTACTTATGTTATAGTCTATTTACACAGCTCTCAGGTTGTATTCAGACCTGATTACAAGTCTAATTCCAAGAAGAAAAAAAAAATTACTCAATTTTTCCATTGACTTCCATTTGGAGATACATGTTTTTCATTGGACAGTGATGAAATACAAGAGAGATGTAGCCACCAATGAGTTCTATTCATTCATTCATTCATTATCTGTGAATTAGCTTATCCAGTTCAGGGTCGCGGTGGGTCCAGAGCCCACCAGGAATTACTGGGCGCAAGGCAGGAACACACCCTGGAGGGGGCGCCAGTCCTTACAGGTCAACACTGACACACCGATACACATTCACTAACACCTACGGACACTTCTGAGTCACCACCAATCCACCTACCAACATGTGTTTTTGGACTGTGGGAGGAAACCGGAGCACCCGGAGGAAACCCACGCGGATACGGGGAGAACACACCAACTCCTCACAGACAGTCACCCGGAGCGGGAATCGAACCCACAACCTCCAGGCCCCTGGAGCTGTGCGACTGCGACACTACCTGCTGCACCACCGTGCCGCCCGCTAATGAGTTCTAGCATTTTACAAATGCAGTTAAATAAATAATGTACAGATATTTAGAGTTCCGTTATAAAAGGTATAAAATAAAATGTATGAAATATTGGTTTAAACAACTTTCTGATGCCAGAGGTTTCATATAAACAACTATATCTGCTAATATCAATATAATTCCTATTAGGCACTTACTGGAAAACCCATGGACACACCCCAGAAGCAAAATTTCAAGTGTGAAATTACAGACGGCAAGACACATTGATCCAGTCACCCACAATTCCGTACTCTCTGACACCAGCCTCATATTTGCGTCCATTCCTCAGGCCCTCCACACCACAATTACTTACTTAGCGAGAAATCCTGCAGGACATAATAAAGGCTTGCAGTATGTCAGTACTTTTGCAAGCACACTGCATTTTGTTTACCAGACTCATTATGGAAATCCAGCTGTTGAAAAATTCCAGACAAGTGTACTGTCTTCAGAAGTCTAGGGAGAGAGGCAGTGTTTGACAAAATCCATCACTTGCCCACTTCCCTCTGGATCTTGTTCCAGTTCTTCAAATATTTTGTCTGGACAGGATACAATCACTTTCTTACCAGTCAACTGAACAACATGCTTGTTGACATTGGGTCATGTGCTCAGCTTTAGAAACAGATGATAAGCAGCTGGGGGCTGGTCGGAAAGATGCTTACTGTACAGGCCCACCATCACCACCTAGGTTCCAGCATTACCTTACCCAGGTTACTTACTACTCACTATAGTAGCCCATGACTCAATGTGTGATTTCTTTGTTTAAGACACATGTGGATTTAAAATGAATAATTGAATGCCATTTTAATAAATGTGTAACAAACTGAAAAGCCATTGGTGCATTTTAACTATCTTGTAATATCTCCACGTGCTAAACTGTTCTTTTTCACAAACTATGCACTTAGAGCATTGATTTGTACAAAAATGATGTACGCTACCTGCTGTAGATGTTTGGGTCAGCATTACGACTCAGCAGTAGAGCGACACACTTGGCAATTTGGTCCTCTGTAGCAGAGTCTGCTGTGCATGCAGCCATCAGCACAGTATAATCATCTGGGACCAAAAGATAGAAGAAAACAAAACGTAGAGAAAGCACAACTTAATTTTAACAAGGGTGCCAGATATAAATAGTGAACACACACACACACGTTAATGAGAATTCTGAAAATCAAGGCAAATCTCAGAACTGCTTTTATGCTGGGCTGAAAAGAAAAAAAGATCTGCGTAAGGTATCTGAACAGTTACATAAAAGTTGGCACTATCATACTGTGCAGCTTTCCTTACACAAACCCGATCTGCGCGGCAGAATTGTTAGAAAGAATATAGTATCTGCAACCTTTTTAAAAAATCAGTATATATTATGCAAAACATATTACTATGATTACAGTCCCCACACATTATAATTCAGTGAATATCTGTGGGTGGAGCTTAAACAACCTGTGCATTCAAAAAAGAAAAATATCCAACAATTTGTAAAATCTGTCTAAGGAACTAATACTAATAATTCTTTTTTTCAGATTTTGAAGTTAAATAACATAACTATGTTTTTATATTTGCAGAAATGTATTACTGCCTAAAACCGCTTGCTGCAAAGACTGCTTAATATTTTTAATTCATTCATTCATTATCTGTAAGCTCTTATCCAGTTCAGGGTCGCGGTGGTCCAGAGCCTTCCTGGAATCATTGGGCGCAAGGCAGGAACACAGTCCTTCACAGGGCAACACACACACACACACACACACTCACACCTACGGACACAATTGACTCGCCAATCCACCTACCGTGTGTCTTTGGACTGTGGGAGAAAACCGGAGCACCCGGAGGAAACCCATGCAGACACAGAGACTTCAAGACACAGGGAGGACACACAACACTCCTCACAGACAGTCACCCGGAGGAAACCCACACGGACACAGGGAGAACACACCACACTCCTCACAGACAGTCACCCGGAGGAAACCCACGCAGACACAGGAAGAACACACCACACTCCTCACAGACAGTCACCCGGAGGAAACCCACGCAGACACAGGAAGAACACACCACACTCCTCACAGACAGTCACCCGGAGGAAACCCACGCAGACACAGGGAGAACACACCACACTCCTCACAGACAGTCACCCGGAGGAAACCCACACAGACACAGGAAAGTACACAACAACTCCTCACAGGCAGTCACCCGGAGGAAACCCACACAGACACAGGGAGAACACACCACACTCCTCACAGACAGTCACCCGGAGGAAACCCACACGGACACAGGGAGAACACACCACACTCCTCACAGACAGTCACCCGGAGGAAACCCACGCAGACACAGGAAGAACACACCACACTCCTCACAGACAGTCACCCGGAGGAAACCCACGCAGACACAGGAAGAACACACCACACTCCTCACAGACAGTCACCCGGAGGAAACCCACGCAGACACAGGGAGAACACACCACACTCCTCACAGACAGTCACCCGGAGGAAACCCACACAGACACAGGAAAGTACACAACAACTCCTCACAGGCAGTCACCCGGAGGAAACCCACACAGACACAGGGAGAACACACCACACTCCTCACAGACAGTCACCCGGAGGAAACCCACACAGACACAGAAAGAACACACCACACTCCTCACAGACAGTCACCCGGAGCGGGAATCAAACCCACAATCTCCAGGTCCCTGAAGCTGTGTGACTGGGACACGCTACCTGCTGTGCCACCGTGCATATAAAATTTATTTTCCACATCTGAAAAAAACATGCCAATTTAACAAATTTGACATGACCAACTGCAATCAGTCTTTTTACAGTAGAGCACCAGCATTATTCCATTCCAAATGCTTCCCATTTCAGTAAGATACAATTAGCCCAAAGTTTAAGATCTGGCCACGTGACTCCATGTTGTAGATGAGATGTTGTGTTGATGTTGAGAGGAGACACAGTCGTGTTGCAGATTTATTTGCTGTGATTAGAGGTGGGTTTAGACTGCAGGAGCACTGCTGGGTAAGGCTAGGATGCAGACTCAGTCTGGTTGCGTCTGCGGTGAGGCAGGAAAATAAATAAAGCGTCAGTGTTGGGCCAACGCAATGACGCCAGCATCACGCTCTGTGTACTGAAATTATCAATCACTTCTGCATTCTTCTCTCTCTCTCTCTAAGCGGAACACAGGCTAGGAAGCGGTGGCTGCTTTCACATTTAATTATTTCCTTCCAAAGCCTGAAGCTCCAGTCGGCCCATCAACACCCCCGGCTCTCAACTCCACAAGCTGGACATGCTGGAATTGTCTAAATTACTTCACTCACTCTACCACCAACATCCTATTTCACAGAGACCTCCAGGTGCATTCAATTTTTTGGGGAAACAGAAACGTGACGTGTAAACTGAAAACACACCAGTGGATTAATCGCATGTTTTCAATAGTTCCTCTTTTGCGTCACGGCCATTAAGTAATGTCAGATGAAGCACATTGAAGAAAGCTCTGCTGGGCCGCCATCTTTTTGCTGACACATGAAGCGAAATTAAAAGAATATGCACATGTCTACTTCAAGGTAGAACACGATAATGAAAAGCAAGCTTTCACCCCTAAAGGATTAAGTCTAGCCGCTCTTTTTTGATTCGATAGCACAGGGTTCCTTCCTTGTGGCTGTTACAAAAATCCTGTTATCTCCAACGACTCCAGAGAAAGAGCTGGAGTCACCGAAAGGCCATCTGGTACAGTGCCAAAGTGACAACTTCAAATTTTGCCTTCCTCCAGGTGCTTCCTTACCGTCTAATCAGGTTTTAAGCTTCAGATATTATTCATGAATCTGTAAATAGAAGGTATTTACTGTTTCTATTCTAAATAGCTGGTTTCTTATCATATCAGAACTGCACCTTACCTATAAACACAGAAACAGCTCTATGAATGCATGATTATCTGCAAGTTTTAAATGGTCAGACAAATACGCCAGAGCTGACAGAGGTCTGAAATATAAATGAAAACATTAAAGTAGATATAGTGCATGTGCACATTAATTAGAGGAACTGAAGCCTCCCGACCAACACAATTGGAAATAAAAACAACCCAATCAGATTTGTAATGGTTTGCCTAAATCAAAAAATAAGGGACAAAACGAGCCTTTATGATTTTGTGCTGCATCTTCTAAGTCTCTCCAGTGGATCTGCTTTTGTGTGATGCAATGAAAAGATTCAACGGAGCAAAACAAACACAAGTAGTGCAGAGAAATAAGAACCGAAAAGAAAAAGAACTGTGCTGTCGTTCATCATCATTGAAAGGAACAGGTCGTTCGGTACAGGGGTGTTTAGGAAGAGCTGAGGAAACTGTGATGAAAATGACCCCACAAAATTGATTTAACATTTTAGTCTAAACACACTTATGCTACTGTTATAGTTAACACACACACACACACACACACATTTGTAGGCTTAGAGTTGTCCCACCCTTTTTTAAACAGAAAAGAAGAACACTTATAATGCTGTATTTTGAAAGTTTAGATGATTACTTAAGCAAAATTTTAGCTTTCAAAAGAATACATTTAAAAAAAGGAAGTCAAGCCTTTTACCTCTGCTAAAATTTGCACTCGCGCCACGGTCCAGTAGAAGTTGGGCCAAGTCATAGTGGGCTACATAGACAGCGCACATTAATGGAGTCCATCCGAATCCCAGACGAGTGTCCACATCCATTCCTGAGAGAAAAACGTACAGTGCATCCAATCATGTCCACAAAAGGCAAGTAAGCAGATTTACATTCACATTAGAGCAGTAGGTTCAATGCTAAGGCAAACTGATTACACAAATACATTCAAGGGATGGCATGGCAGCACAACAGGTCAAATCTTTCAGGTAGGGCTTTTCAGATCTGAATTTGCTGTGTCCGTACCCTTTCCACTGTCTGTATAGTGCAGTGTAGTCCACAAAACTGAAAATACCAACCAGTGTCCAGAAGCTGCTGAACAAGATTGACATCCCCCGCAGTGATGGCTCTTTTTAAGGCACTAATGTTGTCATCACCGGGCAATGATGAGCCTGACACCTGCAAGCAAAGTGCGTGTTATTAGGCTCCCTATTTCCTACATTGTGAACTGCTTGATACTGAGACTTCTACAATTAAGCAGTGTAGTGGATGTCCAGCAGATAATTGTTTCCATGTGGCTATGTCCAAAACTGCAGTTCAGAACTGTCTGGGCACAGAAGGCATTGTTTAAAATGTATTCAAGTTGCATTCCTACAACTCACCTCAGTTCATCACGCTTACATATTTACATCAAATCTCCTTCAACCTCAATAGTGGCTAAAATTCAGTTCTGCTCATTTGCCACTCAGCCCTCTGCTGTTCACCTGCAAGCAGAAAGTCCAACCCTGCACATGGACAGGACTGGTTCCTTAGGTTTGTGATGTCAGAAAACATGGATGTCTGTGTTGGCCGATATGAGACTAAACCTGGAATGCTGCAATTTTAAAGCAGAAATGCTCAGCAATGGAGTTGAATGCTTATATTGCTCATGTAGGTAAACACCACATGTGAATGTTAACACTTTTTTTTTTTTTTTTTTTACTGGAGGGGGTCTCTAACCTACATCTGAATTTTCTTTCCAAAAATCACTGCATGGTGCACAGACTGGTAGTCTGTCTGTCTGTCTAAAGATTCAAAAATATTCTCTGAATTATTCAAAATTTTTTCAGACTTCATTTTTCCCCGACTGAGTGATATTTATTTTAATTTTTCCAGACTATTAAGTTTAACTATGCTATTTCACAGCTAGCTAGAACTCTAGTGCCATGTTATGGGCGTTATTATTGTTATTACTTATATTTATTCAAATCAAGGGTAAACGCTGTAACTGAAGGACGGACCCAGTATCCTACATTTTACAATGATTCACTGATAATTTAGTGAACGTTTGTAGCACAGTGGCACTAAGGCTGGGTTGGGTGCTGGTGAAGCACTGAACCCCGAATCTACTCCGTGAAATGCCTTAATTTATTACACAGCCGCACACTATATTTGTGAATTTTAGCAAGTAAAGTTCTTAGAAAAAAGTTAAAAGTTAGAAAATAGACATTAACGCAGTTCCCTGACGTCACCTGCGGCCTTTACTCTTAAAATTTAACGGTTAACCGTTTGGAGTCTCAAAGGCTCTATCCTGTCCTCCCTGAGACAGTATGCTTTGTAAGTTATAACATTTCTTTCCCCAAAACCTAGCAGTTCACTTCTTAAAAGACATATGTGCAGTTTGGACTCCTAAAGCTATTATTTTACGGCTAACATATTGCCCTAAGTAGGGGGTGATTTGTGCCCGAGAGAAGCTCGTTCCCTACGTTAACTGACGTATCTTTAACCCGCCAAATATTACGTGGCCAAAACAAAATGGCAGTATTTAGCCGTAAACACAACCTCAGATGAAGTCTTTGCAAAACTGGAATATCCAATATCCCACTCGTCACTACTTTCTTCACTTTCATCCCCCGCAGGAAAGCCGTGGTCGACATTATTTATCATCGCCGTTTAGCTCTGGGCCTGTTCCAGCGGAGCCGCGGTTCCCTGGAGCTCGGTGGCTGTGACCGGGGAGGAGCCACCGCCAGGTGGAGATAGAACGAGGCGGCCATTTTACTGTCGATCTGCAAGTAGGCCCCAAATCATTTTTCATCGATATTGATTTTCTACAGAGCCCCTAAATTTTACAACGTTAAAGCATACATTTAAAGTTGTTTTTTTCCATGTAAAAAAGAGAATATTTGGAATGATAAGGTTTTTTTTAAGTTAAAATCAATAAATAATATATGACCAATTTGGTCATCTATAAAACCCCTAAATTTCATTTCTGATCATCAGAATTTAATTTAAAATTATATATTTTATTTATTATTGTATTTTATCTGGTTATTTTTTATTTATATTATTTAGAAATTATTTTTAAGAAAAAAAACATTGCTTTTAAAGTGGCTTTGATGCAATGTTACACACACCTTTATTCAGTATGCATGTATTTATGAATATGCAAATAAAGCGGAAGAAAAACATGTTAGTTTATTAATCCCCTTGAGGAAATTGAGTCTCTGCATTTAACACCAGTAAGTAATGTTAGCACACACACTGGGGGCAGTGAGCAGATCTTGAAAGCCCCACCACACAAGTGGACGATATTAGGTCTTTAAGGATAAAGCAGATCTTAGGTTTATGATGTCAAAAACAATGGATGTCTGAATCAGCCCATTTAAGACTGTCTTTAGCCCTGTTTGGATGGGATTAGTTTTACCTGTAGAACTGGGGTTAAATAATTACATTGTTATCTCACTGATTGTTCTGTTTGAATAGAACATTTCAGTAATTTTTCTGGAGTCCTCCATACCATTTCAGAAAAGATTTGAACGTTTTACAAATCAACAACAAAAATAATCCCAGGTTATACTTATCCCAGGTTATACTAATCCCAGTTTATACTACTCCCGTGCAAATTGAAATGTGGGTGATTATTGCATTTTATTCCATGATAAAGGAGTTTTTTTGCTAGTTTTCTCAAGAATGGAGGTGCTGGAGGAGGCATTTAGTGATGCAGTGTATGGCCCGAATGAGATGTTTTTCAAGTATGTCGCGCACCTCAGGTGTTGAACGATGCATCGCTAAAATCTACAAGACAACCTGTGCACAGCAGCAACCTACAGGTTTGTTATACACATGCATCATATTCATTAAATTACTACCAGTAAAATAGAGGTTGTTATATTTGTGTGAATGATTATGAGTAAGTGACTTTTTTTTGCCCTCATTTAATTTCTTCTGAAGGACAAGAAGGTCATTGTGGGCTGGAAATGTATGGTTGTTGTGACAGCCTAAAAACACCAGTAGCAGTGCTGTGTATGATCTACAATGTGAAAGAGGTGCACACAAACATCGGAAGCAGGGAAAACCTTGGTGTAAAAGGAGTAGCCACTCCCATTTCTGTTAATTGCACTAATGTTTCTTGTCCAGTGTAAAACCAATCCTGTACAAATAGCTTGTAAAGGAAGAGCACAACATTGGGAGTTATTCCTCACTTACTCGTGCACATTTAGGGACTGCTCCACAAGGGGCCGCTAATGTGCTTGGCATTAAGGAGACACAATGTGTCCTCGCTGGCACTTTTATTCCCAATGTTTTAATATCTACTACCAAAAAAGAACACTCAGTTGTTTTCATGTGACTGCACTGTTTTCATCCCAAATTTCATTACAAAGTGCATCAGCAATGGGCTGCAGTGCATTAAATAACTCAGTCACACACTTACAGCATTTACACTCTAACATTTCTCTGAACGTTAACATCCACAGTGAGAGTGTATTGTATTAGAATAGAGTTTTCTTCCAGCATTAGATCAGATTATTTCATTATTATTATTATTATTTTAACCCATTTACCACTTCACTTCACTTTACCCAGTGCCCTGTTCCACCCACTTGCTAAAACCCCTCCAGTCACAGGATGCTAGTAATTTAGAGGGTAGGCATGCACTATATGGGACATGTGAAACCAGCCACTCCTTCTTTTCGAACTGCTGATTGACGCAACATGGACTAGCACGCTTGGAGGAGAACACTAACTGCCCAATTATCTCATGTAAACTAAGAGACACCGGTGTCAGTTGTGCGTTGAGAGGAAATAGGATCATCCTACACACCCAGAGAGTGCAAGGCCAGTTATACACTCTTGTATTTTCAGGGATCGAACCTATAACCTCCTGTTGATTGAGCCCCTCATGAGCCTCTCTCTTTGGTATCTGATCTAACGATTTTGGCTTTTATTTGGTCAAACAGCACAGCCCTTATTCCAAGTGTCTCCTATTGGAGTCTCTGGTGAAAATCACTGCCATCAGTGTCAGTAATCAAAACAAGCCATCTGGTTGCATTATGCTGGGTTTGGGGTTGATTAGTCACATTTTTCTTTTTTTAAATAGAGTTCATTGATTCATTGTCTGTAAGCACTTATCCAGTTCAGGGTCACAGTGGGTCCGTAGCCTACCCAGAATCACTGGGCGCAATGCAGGAGCACACCCTGGAGGGGGCGCCAGTCCCTTACAGGGCGACACACACTCACACATTCACTCACACACTCACACTTATGTACACTTTTGAGTCACCAGTCCAGGAGAACACACCAAACTCCTCACAGACAGTCACCCGGAGCGGGGCTTGAACCCACAACCTCCAGGTCCCTGGAGCTGTGTGTTAATAGAGTTTATAATTTATATATTTTATGTGTTCATCATTGGTCATATAATTAAATCTTTGTGGAACCAAATCTCTTTTATTTAAAAATTAAAAACAACCATAACCTCAGAAAATCACACCAAAACTTTAAACATGTGCATCTTATTTACAACTTTAGCTGTTGGTTATTTGGGAAATGCTATAGACCTAGTTTAGGTTTCTAAAAGCATTTTTTGTGCCTGAGATGTGTGTTATTTAGTGTGTGTGCGGAATTATTTCAAAGCAACGTTTGACTGTTAATTCAGGCATTATATAAGCACATATATAGATGTGATGTGTGACTGTGCGTGTTTTGGTTGTGGTCTGTTGTTGTGTGTTGTGCTGGTGCGAGTGGATCAGACACAGCGGTGCTGCTGGAGTTTTTAAACATGGTGTCCACTCTCTGTCCACTCTGTGAGACACTCCTCCCTCATTGGTTCACCTTGTAGATGTAAAGTCAGAGACAGTATGGCTCACAGGTTTTGCGGGACATCGTCTTGTCCTTCATCAGTGGACACTGGACACTGGATGCTTTTGGTTGGTGGACTATTTTCAGTCCAGCAGTGACAACGAAGGGTCACTGCTGTGTCTGATCCACTGATACAAACGCAACACACACTAACACACCACCACCAGGTCAGTGTCACTGCTCCACTGAGAGTAATCCACCACCCAAATCACACCTGTTCTGGGGTCCTGACCCGTGAAATTGGGCAAAGTGTGCAGAGCAATAGATGGACTACAGTGTTACCTTAATTTTTAAGAGTGTGCGTTGCTTCGACCTGAATTAGAATCGGGATTTATTGGCTGTGTTCTGGAACATTCAAGGAATTAATTTTTGGTTACACAGCAGCTCCCAGTGCAGAGTAACCCACAGACATTTCAATCACATATTCTCTTTCTCTCTCTCTCTCTCTCTCTCTCTCTCTGGCGCGCGCACCTGTGTATTTGGAAACACAGGGAGTTTAAGCTGTAATGTTTGACTTTTTGTGAGTTAAAGAGAAACCCACTGGATCTGAAGCGCTGTTCCTGGGTCAGTTCTTGTGTCTGCGCGTGTTTATGTGTCGTGTCTCCTCACCGCGCCGCACGTGAGTTTAAAAGGCGCGGCGCGCGGGTGCCTCGCGCTCACAGAAGAGCTCGCGCACTGCTGTGGACACACACGGACGCTCACACACACGGACACACACACGCGGACACACACGCTGGACAGGGGGAGGGAACTCGAGGCTGGGGACAGCGTCGGAGAGCCCCCAAAGTGTGAATGAGAGAGAGAGAGAGAGAGAGAGAGAGAGAGAGAGAGAGAGAGAGAGAGAGGCTATGCTGGAGTGTGTGAGAGAGAAAGGGAGAGGGAGTATGGAGTTGTGCTGAAAGAGCAGCTGATGTGAGCGGAGAGCAGCTTCCCGCGCCGGGGCTCGTTGAGCATGAACAAGTCACCTGTGGATGAGGCCAACTTCCTCTCCAGATACTTCTTCTGGTAAGAACCTGCTCCAGTTCAGTTCTCCGCTCACTCTGAGCAAACCCGTGCTGTTTAGAGGTCCGTCCGTCTGTAAAAGTGCTGTTACAGGAGTCCTACCATGCTTTCATCCAAAGTGTAGCATCAAATACCTCAAACTCAACACTGTTTCCTCTCAGTCTTTTCATTAATACTTCTCTTTACACTGACATAACACTAGGAGGGGGCTAAAGCTGTCTGAACACGAGCTGAAGTAAAAATACGACTGGGCACTATGTGTAAAAATATCATTATCACGATACAATAAACATATCACGGTATTTTTACATGTTCTTTTAGTGCTAAGCCTCCAAACGGACTACAGTTCTTTTTATCTGTGAAAACCAGTCCAGTTATGGTCTTTCTAGAGAATTATGTGACTGCTTCTTTTAAAGTTCACCTTTGTTTATTGATTAACAGATTTGAGACGTTTAATTCCAAAAATAAAATAGTTTAACGCCTTAAAAGTGGTTTAAAAGTAATGCTAAATATTCAACTACTTGCAGATCTAGGAATATGGAGTTAGCCCTCTGTTCACCAGCAGTTTGAAAAAGCCCCGCTCCACAAATTGATGGGATTGGTTACTTTGGTGTATGATGTCAGAAACCCCGTCTGTCTAAATCTGTGTTTTGAGACAAATAAAAATTTGTGTGCACAGAAACATTTCTAACTGACGAAGCAAAGCTGTGTTAAATAAGTTCAATAATCGTATCGCTACAGTTTCAAAGCGAAATACTCAACCGTGGCAGTGACTGCTTATTTAATTCATGATATATCTTCAAGTTAAAAACATACTAAGATTATAAAAATATTAAAAACACTTTAGTCAAAAAAGATGCTAACAAGGTTAACGTTAGGTTGTTCTCAGAATAGATAGCTTTTGATTCACAATAGCAATTAAACACACCTCTTAAAATTATGGTAAAATAAGTACATTTTTTAAAAATGGTAAATTAAAAATTATAAAGTAAGAATACTATAAAAAAATGTGGAGATAAAATACGTAAGGGATGCAAAGCACAATAACCCCCCCTTGTGGAGCAATCTCTACATATGAGTGAGTATGTGAGAAATAGTGAGCGAGTGAATATATGGAGAAAAAATTGTATTCAAACCTTAAATCACACTTTCCGACATCCAGGTTTCCACTGTTGTACCAATGTAAATCTCTTGGTAATGAATCATGCAGCTGGTTCTTAAAGGACCATTATCCTAAAGTGTTCAACGCTATTCCCCTCTCTTTGGGATCTTTCTGATCCAAAATAAAACGATAAACCCCATAAGACCAAGCAGTGGAGAAGCTCTCACCTCTAACAACATTCATTAATGACTTCATCTTCTGTATCCACTTCATCCTTCATGAAAATTGTGGTGGGTCTGGGTCCTACCCCGGAATCGCGGTGAAAATAAACCTATAAAGTAATTAAATCAGTAATTACCCACGCATGACTGAAATGTAAAGGATTAAAGAGCAGATTAGTGTCCTCACAGATGTAAATTTACTCAGGAACCACATGCAACTGATTAAAAATCACTGCTTCTACCCACCCTTGTGATTAGAAGACGAAACGAAGGTCTGCTAACAGCTCTAACATCAATAACAGGTGCAAACTATAGCCTCCTTGTTTAATAGATGAGTCAGAGCATGCAACAACAAGATGCCTGTGGCTTTCTCACTTACGTTTTGACCTTTCTGCAGGTGGACAAACCCTATTATGCGAAAGGGTTTCAGGGAGAAACTAAGACCAACAGATGTATATCAAGCTCCTTCAAAAGACACCGCGGATGTGCTCGCAGAACGTCTGGAGAAGTTTGTATCTTCTACACACCCTTCCATGCCTGCTTCACAACAACAAACAACTATTCATTACCCACCAGAGAGTGTCATATCCGTGGATTTGTGCTTATGTTATTAGTTTGTGTAGCAGTATGTTTTATTCCTGGTGGAAGTCGTCTGATTATTATGCAACACTTAATTTATAGAATAAGTCTTATTTGACTTATTTACAATTACAGCATTTGGAAAATAACCCTGTCTTGCCCAAAGTCTCTTACTGGTTTAGTCTGCCTTGCATTCCCAGTTGGGGAAAATGGGGTTGGTTGCCCACTACATCACACCCACCGCTCAGAGAGAGAGGAACTCCTGGAATAGTGACTCAAACCTTAAACAATACGATTTCTTGCATAGCCAGATTTACACAATGTGAAGCTCCTAACAGGATGCATCCTTGCTCCTGTGGCATCTCCCAGTGGTTCGGAGGGTCCCGTTGCTCGAGCGGGGGCTAAATGTCACACCTTTGAGTCACGGTGTTAATGTGTTGTTTCTGGGTAAATGCCATCCTACTTCTTCCAATAAAGTCCCTAACATGCCATGTTTCTCTTCGCCCACAATGCAGTGCCTTGGCTCGGGGTGCCAGTGCCCCTTTAACGGGCATCAAACATGACCTTTTAAACCGCCAGGCTCCTGGTGAGTGATGGATAGTGGGCAGTAGTTTTAGTCCTCGAACATGCTGGCCTTCTGGGAATTTGAACTTTTTATACAATTAAGAGCTCAGAGCAATCTCCCAACTTCCCCCGGTTTGTCAGCGTCTCTTTTCCACGGCTAATAACTTCTCTAAATCACCCTGGTTATTCACGAGGGTCCTGAACAATGTGGACAGGAGGATGTGGAGGGAGGTTTAACTGTTTCTCTCTGCGTACAGGGAATGGGACAGAGAAGTCATCTCGGCAAAGAAAAAGCCCAGTCTCCTCCGAGCACTGTCTCGATGCTTCGTTCGGCCCTTTCTGTTCTTTGGAGTCCTCCTCTACTTGGGGGTAAGTCTCTGCAGCATCTCCGTCTTTCTCAAGCAGTCTGGTATGCAAAGACTTCTGCGTGTGGCAACAAAGAGCTATGCTTCTGCCTGTACAAGAGCAGAATAGAAGAAATCTCTCAGATTTATGGTGCGTACTGTGAGTGTCAGCTTGACGTTATGTATTGCTGGCTCACTGGGGTTACAGCAGTGCAGTCGGGCGATTCCTTCAGCAGTTCACAGCTTTGTGTGACTTTAGCAGTGTCCTTAGCTTAGAGGGAAATGTCCTGCCTTTTAGGTAGCCACCGCTGGAGCAATTCTCCTGTTGTTATAGCTCTTGGAGACTGACACATTCTATGTAAAAATGTGGCAGTGGGGTGTTCAGTGCTCACATTTTAATGATGGTGGTATTCTGACAGAGTGGTTCAAATGGGCATACTGCTCCCTGTATTAAACTATACAGAGTAACAGAAATACTCTCTTTAAAACCAATCGTGTGACATGCACTTCATGGATTAAAGTGTTTGTCCTTAAATTTGGGGCATCTGGAGCCTTCTAACATTCAGACTGTGAAACAAAACAACCAAAAACGTCAAGACTACGGGTCTGTCCTGCCTCCTCATCTGAGTATTTCAGATCACGCCCATGTGGAAAGGTGGGGTTAAACTGCGTAAAACACACACAATAATGAGACCTAGGTAAAATGAATGAACCCAGCTCGATGCTGCTGCTCGCTTGTGTGTGAGGTGTGTGTGGCTCATTCTCATTTAAAGGAACAGGCGCTTAAACCAGGCCACTCTGAACAGGGCTGTTTACACAGGGAGAGGACAGTGCTGTGATGTTATTTATGTGTTCCCTTGTGGAAAACAGGTTGTATATGTCACAGGAAAACATTTTTGATAATATGTAATAAGCCCATTCTATACTGGGGAATTCCACTGGAAAAGTCTGGCTTATGAATGATATTAATGAACTGAATCAGTAATGAATCGCTTGCTACATTAACTCATTTATATTTTTGTCCTCTTACTGAAAACCTACTATTTTTTTGACTTTTGATCTGTGAATTAATTACATAACGGTATTGAAAGAAGTCTCAACGTAACTTACCTTTTTGTGCAGGAAGCCACAAAATCTGTACAGCCACAGCTCCTGGGCCGAATCATCGCCTCGTTTGACCCTTTTCACGAGCCTGAGCGGGAGCAGGGCTACTTCCTGGCATTCGGGCTGGGCCTGCTCTTCATCGCGCGCTTCCTCCTGCTACAGCCCGCCATGTTTGGGCTGCATCACTTGGGCATGCAGATCCGCATTGCCCTCTTCAGCTTGATTTACAAGAAGGTGACTTGCCCTAATTCTTCTGTACTGAGTAAGACTGGGTTACGTCTTTTCTTGTTCTTGTTCTTAGATGTTTGTGGTCGCTCAAGTTTTTCTCCCTCTTCACCCTAGACACTGAAACTGTCCAGCCGAGTCTTAGACAAGATCAGCACAGGGCAGCTGGTCAGCTTAATGTCAGCCAACCTGGGCAAGTTTGATCAGGCAAGTATGACCAGCAATATGCTTGTGTCTCTTTTCTCTTTTCCAGGCTGTATTTACACTTTATCCAATGACATCCTCCTACATTTTATCACGCGCACCCCAAAAAAAACCCAAAACGTTAAGTAGACCAAAAGACAGAAAGACCTGGTCAGATTTATCCAAATTGTCCCATCCTTCTTAAATTATGCAGGCCCACGAACGTAACTGTGGCACCATTTAGGGTGGAACAGAAAATTGGAACAAAATCACAGGAACAATGTTAAGGAGCCTAAGGCAGATCTTAGAAGTGTTTCCTGACATAAAACCACAGAGAAAGGAATCTCTTTAATAAAGAGCCCAAAGCTGAACCCGTGGCTTGTATTGACTCAGAGAAACTAAAAGCACTGGAATGGGTTCTGATTGGTTAGTGAGTGGGCAGCCTGCTGATTGGCTAGTCAGCGCCGCCATGGGAGGGGAGGGGGGGGGGTGGTGTCCTATACTGTGACTACAGCCTTGGGTTCTACAATGGTGGATGGTCATCACTCCATGTGTGAGATCCCAGACGAGGGAAGGACTGAACTTTGGAACTCTTCACAGAGGTTGAACCAGGGTGCTGAATGTGGATACACTTTGCAAGTGCTCAGAGGCAATTATCACCTGTATAAAATGTGGTGGGTGTGAGGAACTGTTTGTTACCATAAACATATGTGATCTTTGCCTTCCTTGTGTGTGCTCCAAGAGGCCAAAATGCCACTGTATTCTCTTTGTGAGGCAGAGAATGTGATCCGAGTGCCACTATTTGTAGAGAAATGTATCCCCTTCTTCACTCACACCAGACCTCGCTGGTCTGTAGGTGAATGTATTTGAGGACAGGCCTGATATCTTGCATTTAGGTGCTGGGCAAGTGCTTCAAGAGATTGTGTGCTGCCCTAGTTAAGAGAAGTGGACCGAACTTCATTTAGTTCATTCATAATCTTATGGAGTGAGTGGAATGCAAGTTATACATTTTTAGAGTCAGAAAACAAACATGTCCCAACAACAAAATATAATATATTTTAATATACACAGCCATAGCTACACTATTGTTCCTACACTCTCAGATCCACTGACCATACAGGATCTCTTTGTAGTTCTACAATTACAAACCATAGTCCACCCAGTGCTCTGCATACTTTGTCTCATTTCAATGGGCAGGACACCCACATTGCAGCTATGATCGGGACACTAATGAGCAGTGACACTAATGTGTTGGTGGTGTGTTACTGTGTGTTGTGCTGGTGTGAGTGGATCAGACACAGCATCGTTGGTCGAGTTTTTAAACACTGTCTACTCACTGTCTTCTTTGATCCAGCTTGTAGATGTAGAGTTAGAGACTGTGGCTCATCTGTCCCTTCCCAGTTTGTGCTGGTCGTCGTCCAATTTATTCACCAGTGGACACAGGACACTGTCGGCTGGATACTTTTGGTTGGTGGACTGTTCTCAGTTCAGCAGTGACACTGATGGCGGTTGCAACACGCACTAACACATCGCCACCACGTACGTGTCACTGTAGCGCCGAGAATGATCCACCGCACAAATCATAAATGCTCTGTGGTGGTCCTGTGGGTTCTTGGGGATAAAAGAATTATGCAAAGGAACAGGTGGACTATAGTTTGTTATTGAAGAACTACAAAGAGCTCTTGTATGGACAGTGAGTGCAGAAACAAGGTAAGTGTTCCTAATCCAGTGATCCTTCATACCATAGAGTTTAATAGATTTAAAGCCATTGAAAACAACTTTAAAACTGTTTCTAGGAGGAACAGACAAGCAGAGATACTCTGGATACTCCGGCTGTATCCTGTCAATAATCTCTGTAGGTAATCGGGTAAAGAGGACATGGCAGTAGTCTAGACATGAGAGATAGAAAAGCATGAAACAGTTTCACACAGTATGACAAACGTGTGAGTTACAGCACATTCTCGAGGTGGAATATTATCTGTTTCCTAAGTTGTTGTTGTTGTTGTGTGATTTTAAATGACAGCTCAGTTATTAATATCAAAATGTTTAACTTTGGGCTTTTATAACTACCACTTAGTTAGCAACTAAACAAGTTGTATCAGGAAGGTCATTCCACAACAGTGTCCGGCTATATTTATATCTCAGACTGTTCTAAGTGTACTTTTGGGAATGTGATTCATCTGCATGAATCTTGTGGTCCTCGTAACGATTGCTGCTGCTGCATTGGATACAGTTGTTTTGACCTGAACTCTGTACAACGAACCTTCATCTGATACTGTGTTTGTCTTACAGAGCCTGGGCATGGCCCACTATGTGTGGATTTCTCCACTGCAGTGTATACTGTGTGTGGGGCTCATCTGGGAGCTCATTGAAATCAATAGCCTGTGTGCTCTTGCTGCCATCTCACTACTAGGAGTCATACAGGCCTGTTTGTCCCATAAAATGGGTCCCTACAAGTAAGTCCTCTCTTTTCCGTGTGTATCCCTCTATGCATTAGTGTTGTGGGTGTGTTTATGTATTTTAAATGTCTTGTTTTATATCACTGGGAGAATCAATTTAACATTGAGCATATTATAATGTATTTGCAGCTTTGTTTTTGTTTGTTTTGTTGCTGCTTTTATTGTTAAACTCCACATTTTCTGATCATTAATTAGTTAATTCATTCATTCATTATTTTTTGTAAATGCTGTTCCAGATCAGTGTGCGTTCAGAGCCTATCGAGAATCATTACGCATAAGGCAGGAACACACCCTGGATAGGGCATCAGTCCAAACAGTTTTACACAATCTAACGTGTTTTTGGATTGTGAGAGGAAACCCCAGCCCCTGGAGGAAACCCACACAGATACAGGGAGAACACAGCACAATCCTCACAGACCCAAGGCAGGGTTTGAACCCATATCAGTGCATGTTCTTTACAAATCAAATTGAGAGTGTAAAGTAAAGAGAACTTTAATACTGGGGGTTTTTGCCTCTCCATCAAAGGACTACATGGCACCTAGTAAAACACATTCCAGCAGTGATTCCCACTGGTCAAGCTCTTTGATAAGTTTGTACAGGTAGCTCTGATCCACGCTTGTAATCAGGAACTCGGCTTCCTTGTGCTTTTGAGAAATGTAAACAAGACTGCTAGGTAGGTCATGGTCACTACAGAGGAACGCTCGGCTCTGGTATCTTTTCGGCTAAACTCAGGAAGCGTGCTGTCCACATTTCTATTTACTTCAGCATTTCTCATGAACGTGCTGTTGTAGCTGCTGACAGTGGCTCAGTCTGATTTCTGATTTCAGTTCTAGCTTTGCACCCAGTGATTCCACTGCAACACTAAAAGGGTGAAGTGATTAAAGAAGATGAATGAATGTTTTTGAAAATAATGTCTGAATACAAGGACACTGCAAAAAAAGTGATCCAAACTAATTATTCTTTTCTCTCCTCTTTTTATTTAGAGCAAAAAGGGTGCTGCTGACCAACAAGCGCCTGGCTCTGACCTCAGAGATCATGGAGAACCTGCATTCAGTCAAAGCTTATGGCTGGGAGGAGGTCATGGAGACCATCATCAAAAATATCAGACAGTAAGAGAAAATGTGACAAAAAGAATATTAACCACACCATACATCAGAACCATAACAGATCGTTTATATCATGTGAGGTTATGACTTATATAATTGCTTTTCTATGTGGTAAATGTTGGCTCTAACGACCATACCTTGCTGTTTGAACGGTGGGGATGCTGCTCCATAATAAATCTGAAGGGCAGCTCTGGATTACGGAGCACGGTTCCCTGATTTGTTGTGGGTGTATTTTTAACTGTGCCCCTACAGGGCTTTTGTGTTTCTAAAGCTTGACTGAGACTTGAAAACTTTGATGTAGCGTACTTCTTGTAACGAAATGCTCAGTCCACTATGAAATGCATGTGATTTAATTCCAGAAAACTCTGTGTGTAATTAAATAAAATAAATAAATTGAATTATTTTTGTCTCTTAAAACTATTTAACCTACGTTTCACATGTGGTCATACATTGTCATCTCGTGCTTGCAGGGATGAGGTCAAGCTGACCAGGAAGATCGGCTCTCTGCGCTACTTTTACAGTGCTGCTTACTTCTTCTCTGCCATCTGGGTGATCTCAGCAGCAGTAGTGCCCCAAGCCCTCACCACGGGCATCACGGTGCGACGCATCTTCACCACACTCTCCTACTGCATGGTGCTGCGCATGACCGTCACCCGGCAGCTGCCTGCTTCCATCCAGATGTGGTATGACACCATTCGGCTCATCTGGAAAATCGAGGTCAGTGCCTTTAAAAGCAGTCGGCTGTGTGAATTAAACTCATTATTTTTAGGTTTAGCTTTGCCTTTGGAATGACTGGGCTGGGAACTGATCACTGCTTTACTGCAAGTTTCTGTCAAATCAATGTAAATGCCATCAAAATATCAGGAAGATTCAGTTACATGGAAACAGGGAAGTACTCTCTGTCTCGGGTAATTATTAAAGGTAATGATTAAGTTTAACACTTGAACCATATTTATTCTTATCATGCATTTAACACCTGAGGACACATAATCTCACACACTTTCAAAGTACAGGGAATACGAACCCCAATTCCAGGAAAACTATTGCAAAATTAAATTAAAACGTGAAATGATCTGCAAATAAATATATATGCCCATTTAATGACAACAGCACCTTCCTGTGCAGGCACCGTTAATGCTGAATGACATATACAGGTATGGAGCAACATGCTGATATCCAGACCTTATTCATTTCAGTATGACAGTCTACATTCTACATGGATTGCAACAGCATGGCTCCATATTATAAAAGACTGGGTGCTAAACTAGTCCAGATTTGTCACACATTAAAAAAACTGGTGCATTATGAAATGAAAAACCCTTTAAAGGGGATCCCAACATTTTTAAGCAGCTGAAATCCTGACATTCAACTTTCAAATCTACAGCAACCGGTTTCCTCAGTTCCCAAATATGTACAGAGTCTTGTTAAAGGATGAGGTGATGAAACACAGTGGTAAACACTTCCCTATTTTAAATAAATATAAGATTTAAATGATTTGAATATTGTTGCATTTATTTCTAATTGTGTAAAATATCTCAGCCGTTTTTTAAGTGGGGTGTGTTAAATAAACTTCATTTACGAAAGCTGAGTTGCACATGACAGTATCTCTTTTGATTGAATTGGATTTTTGCCCATCTTCTGTAAAATGTGTCCAAGACATTGACAACAGGAGCTGCTATGAAATATCTCACTTGTACCTACAGGGTAGTTGCGTAGCTGAGAGCTGCCTGTGCCTCTGCCAGTCTCTTTGTAACATTAGCATAGTTACAGATACAGAACTGGCAGAGACGTGACCTGCTTTGCTGTGGGTCAGAACGGATCAAAGTGCCCAGAAGACCATATATCCTTTGTACTAGTTTCTAACAATTTGTTCTCTTCTGAAATACAGCAGGAAGTAACTGTGTACGTCTCAAACTGTATCTAAAATGTGACTGTTCTTCTGTATAATTTCGTTATTGCCCAATGTGTCCTCTAGGAGTTTCTGAGCAAGGAAGAATACAAGATTATGGGTTATGACCTGAGTATTACAGACATGACACTTGAAAATGTCACAGCTTCCTGGGATGAGGTACATTTGACTGTTTTTTTCTTAAGGACCTGTCCTTCTACTGATGTTTTGTGTTTGTAGTGCTATGAAATTCACATATAAAAAACGTCAATAGATGATTTATTATCTCACACAAGCCTCCACTGTCACAAAATACCCTTCAAACATAAAAGAAAGCATTAACTATTTCTTAAATATATTATTATATTTAACTTATTTCCAGAAGTCAAAATCATTTCTGTGTGAATAACAGTGTAGGGTGCGATGGTGTGATTCCCAGCCTGTCTGCTTTTGCTGTGAGGGGGGGATTTATGAGGGGAGGAGAAGGCTAATTGTTGTGTTTTGTTGCCTTTTTTTCTGGCCACATTTGAATTTGAAATGGAAGCCAATATAAATCACTGACAACTAACAAAGACTGAGTGAGGTTAATGACTAAACCAAAGTCACTCCCATTTATCTACTCCTGAGTAGTTTACATTGTCCACTTCCAGTAAAAATGCGCCAATGGCCAGGGGCGGAGCTCATCTTGTCAATATATGGTTCCTGAAGTGTGAAAAACCTGGTTTGGGAATAAGCCACTGAAATCTGAGTATAATTCCACAGCAAAGACCCTGAAAAAAATCAATACTATACACCAAACACGTGTTTTTGATTCTTCACTTATTTTTCTACATATGATCTTTACAAATTTCTCAGTAACGTTGCCTCTGATCAATATTCTCCAACTCACTATTGTGAAAAATCACACCCTGATCACAAACAGTGCCACCAAAGCGAACAGGTGCTTCCTTTGAGGCACGTGAGGCCGACTCTTGGCTTCTTTTCCGATTTTCCATGCAGTGCCACTGAACTGCCGCAAGAGAACTGTCCACATCTTACACATCTGCTGACTGGTGTCTGTGCTAGCTTGAACCGTTAGCAATCCCACTCACATAAAGAGCATTCAGACGGCTGAGGCATTCCCAGGTGTTGAAATATAGGTCCACTGATGATAGGGCTAACACTTGGGAGCTCCATAGTCTCCTAGTTTATTATCCCCGGCTCTACACCTGTTCTCTCATTTTGTCCTGCATGCCAGCTACAGTTTCAGTTATTTTCAAAACCTTTTTCCCCAGGTCCCTGTTAATAGCAAGTGTTTTCTTATTAACAGGTTATGATTTGGTGGCTATTGAGTTTTCTTGTAAATGTGCTGTATGTTAGCCGTAATTTGTTGTATTTTTATTACTTTAACCTGTGTTTGCCTCAGCTGTGCCGTTAGGTGTTAGCTCTTAAATGTTTACATCACTACAGAATGTGAAAGGGGAGTCTTGTAAACATTTAAGAGCTAACAACTTTGGAACATATCGTTGTTGTCCGTTTAAAAACACGTATCTTCCAAAATAGTAACTTTATAGGAGATGGAAGTGAATGAAAAATGATTTTCTTCCAACTAAATTTGCATTTCTATTGGTTCATTCATCATGAAATGTTCACACGATGTGAAGAACCGCTGCTGTGTTCAAATGATGTCGAAAAACTAAAAATCCACAAAAATGGAGATACATGTTTTTAGTTGGACACCGACAATATAGTTCAGTAACTGGGATCAGGACATAATGTACTTTCTTTGATAGTCAGAAATGTTTGATTTCAGGACATTTATGCTTGAAATGCTCGTGGTGAGGCACAGGTAATCACTCTACAGTGGGGTAGTACTAATTACATATGAAATATTCTAAATAACCAGGAGGGCGGCATGGTGGTGCAGGAGTTAGTGTCGCAGTCACACAGCTCCAGGGACCTGGAGGTTGTGGGTTCGATTCCTGCTCCAGGTGACTGTCTGTGAGGAGTTGGTGTGTTCTCCCAGTGTCTGTGTGGGTTTCCTCCTGGTGACTGTCTGTGAGGAGTGTGGTGTGTTCTCGTGTCAGCGTGGGTTTCCTCCGGGTGCTCCGGTTTCCTCCCACAGTCCAAAAACACACGTTGGTAGGTGGATAGGCGACTCAAAAAGTGTCCGTAGGTGTGAGTGTGTGAGTGAATGAGTGAGTGAGTGTGTGTGTTGCCCTGTGAAGGACCGGCGCCCCCTCCAGGGTGTATTCCTACCTTGCGCCCAATGATTCCAGGTAGGCTCTGGACCCACCGCGACCCTGAACTGGATAAGGGTTACAGATAATGGATGGATGGATAAATAGCCAGGAGATATATTAAATGTAACAAAATATACACTAATTATGCACAGAAGTAGTGTAGTGTAATATAATGTTTGCTAATCAAGTTCAAATCCATCTTTGAGGTCTCTATCACTTTTTGTGACTTTTTTTTAGTGATATTTCTTCTTAAGACTTGGTGATATAGTTTTTTCAGTAACAGTTGTATGTTGTTTCAGGGTATTGGGGAGCTCTTCGAGAAAATTAAACAGGAGAACAAGGCAAATGGCTATCAGAACGGAGATGGACTCTTCTTCACCAACCTCTATGTAACTCCTGTCCTTAGAAACATCAGCTTGCACTTGCAGAAGGGGGAAATGTTGGCTGTGGCTGGCTCCACAGGATCTGGAAAGGTAGGTCAGGAAGTAACTCACACTACTATTAGTTGTTTATTCAATCCTAAGAGCCCATGTGTAGAATGAGTTATGTAGGTGAACAGTGATGAGGCCTTTCTATATCATTTCTGAGTGTAATTAGCATCTGCAAAAAGGGCCATTTACTGGTCAAACTACCACAAGGACCAAACACCACAGCACTGTTCTCCCACTTGTTCAGAGCAGCTGGTTTTAGCAGAAGCTCTGGTTTTTAGTCATTTTTCCTTCAGTTCTTTTTCTTCTCCATTCATGTATCCTTTCAGTTTTGCTCATTTTGTGTCTGTTTTACTCTGTTTAACTTTGCCTTCTCGCTCTCAGATAAATGTGCTCTAGTTCTATTATTGGAGAGATTCAGGCGAGGGACAATCCTAAAGTCCCTCCACTTGACATCAGAAGGAAAATGAAAAAGGCTTGTTTTTATCGCGACAGCCCAAAAAAACAGATTGGGTGGTGTTATTTGTGTGGTTTGATATGCCCCAGACATGCGATGAAGTGTGGGTTATTTTTGCATAATTTTTCCCTTTAAATAGTCCTCTGTAGTAAATAACATCATGATTATACCCTGTGAAGCATTATCATCAGCTAACATTTTAGTGATCACCATTGTTCTGATATGTTGCCGCAAGAAATGTGTCCATGCTAAAGATATGTACTGTCTGTAAGGAGTTGGTGTGTTCTCCCTGTGTCCGTGTGGGTTTCCTCCGGGTGCTCCGGTTTCCTCTCACAGTCCAAAACCACACGTTGGTAGGTGGATTGGCGACTCAAAACTGTAGGTGTGAGTGTGTGTGTTGCCCTGTGAAGGACTGGCGCCCCCTCCAAGGTGTATACCCGCCTTGCGCCCAATGATTCCAGGTAGGCTCTGGACCCACCGTGACCCTGAACTGGATAAACGGTTACAGATAATAGATGGATGGATAAGATGGAGGGCTTGTGCACTTGCTGCTGAATTGTCTGAAGCCTGTTTCTGCTGTCTGTAGAGCTCTCTGCTGATGACCATCCTGGGAGAATTGGTTCCCTCTTCTGGGAAGATCCGCCACAGTGGCCGCGTCTCCTTCTCATCACAGACCGCCTGGATCATGCCTGGAACCATTCGAGACAACATCCTGTTCGGTTTGACCCACGATGAATTCCGCTATACCAGCGTGGTCAAAGCATGCCAGCTAGAGGAGGTACTGGAAAACCTGCTATTCATTCCCTCATTAGTGTTATCTCTCTCTTTCACTCTCTCTCTCTTTGGCACATTCCTTCTAGTCCTCACTTCTCATGATTTACTCAGTCACTCAGTCTCTTTCTTTTTCTCTCTCTCTCTGACTAATCTCACGGCACTGGGAATGTTCAGCTGGCAGTTGAACTGAGAAGCTTTGTTACGTTCTGCGCTGCACTACTGTGTCATATTACTCAATATGGTTCACCCCCCTCGTTCGCAATCTCTTGATACGAAAGCGGCCAATCGTACGCAGCCATCGGCAGTGTTGAGTGACAGGGCCCCAGTTTAATTGAATCTCTTCTGAAAAGAGGCTCAGAGATCCAAAAGTCTCCATAGTCCCGGTGTTCACAGTCACATCTATGCCTCAAGGAGCTGCTCACCTCACAGCAAAACCTGTGATAGCTGATACCAACTTTACACAGCAGTGAGTCCAGTTTTGTCCAGTCAAGGGTTTCTTTTTTTTTTACCTTCAGAAGCAAAATGAAAAAGCCCTGCTGATAGTTAGATCATAAGTAAATATATCAGACTGGACTCTTTCTCTCTGAGGTGATTACAATTTGCTGGAATGAAATCATTTATCACGTCATCCTCCAGGGATTTGTGTTGCTTTTTTTTGGTCAGAGTCAGTGCCAGAGCCAGGTTTTCTCTCAGGCAGAAAAAAAGAGGCTGTTTACCTGAAAACAAAAGCTGTTTTCACAGTACAAGGTGGTTTGGCACCGTACTGACACCTTCTTGTTTGTGACTCTCTTCATTTATCTACAGACAGAAGGTGTTAAAAGGGTTTGTGAATTTGCCATTGCACCTGTAGGAACAGTAGTTTGTGAGACTCTATTGTCTTAACCTGAAATGTGCCTCTTTATACCCTGACTGCCACAGAGATGCTACATCATTGTTCCAGTGTATCAAATGCAACAGGACACATTGTTCCTCTGTATGGAATTTGGTCTAAGATCTATTTGGTCTCTCGGCAGCAGGCCTTAGAGATTCATGACATGGTTTCCGGACCCTCGTAAATATGTTTGTAGTGTCATTAAGGTGCAAAGAGAAGAACCCATTCACTTTAGTGGGGCCATGTTGGACAGTATGTTTCTCTTTTGTTGTCACATGGGGTTTCAGAGCCTCTCACACGTCATGTCTGGGTTGTAAACACAAGCATTTCCACCGATGTGACAGCAAAATCACTACTGCTGCCCACTGGTTTGTAGGTCTGGCGCAGTGCCCCGCTCTTTGTCTCAATTAGTGTTTTGAGCCCTACTGACGTAATCATTTTGTTTTTCAATGCTTCCAGACTGGACAATGATAAGGTAGGACAGGCCCTTTACAGGACAACTGTTTTGATGCTATAAACCTATGTTTTCATTATTTAGATGCATGTAATTCCTTCTCCCTCATTTGTTTGTGATCCACTACACCTGCAGCTACAGTATTTGCTGTTGTGCATTTTCGCATGGAGTGGCAGCATACTTGCTAAGGCTAATTACATAAACATGACATGACTTGCTGAATTAAACTAATTCTTGGTACTTATTTATAAATATTGAAATGTACACATTGTGTCCATATAATGGATGTAATATTTAGGGCACCCTTGGTTAAAGGGCTCATTTTATAATGTTTTTTATATTGATAAATAGTGAATACAGCCTGTGTAGCCTACCGTACATAAACACTATATTTTGGCTTGTTCTACCGTGCGGTTCCTTTCCTAACAGTAAAGCGTGGGTACAATAATTCATTGCTGCAAATCTTAGTTTCTAGTTTCTGTCAACTAAAATCAGTTTTAGTTGACAGAAAGACAAATTAAAACCCCATAAAACCTGTAGGACCATATAGCTGAGACAGGAGTGATGGTGCACCATTCCACTGTGCAGTGTTACATGCACAAACATAATCTTCCTGGATTAGTCATAAGAAGGAAACATTACATTCGCCCTAATCATAAAACAAAATTTTGAATTGTGCTACAGAACGTGTAGCAAGAACAAGTCAAATGAGTTTTGGACTGTGCTGTGGTCTGATGAAGTTAAACTTGAACTGGAGAGAAGAATGGATTCCAAAACATGTTACATCCTGGAAGCAAATGTCCATCTGAAGGCTGAAACTGAAAAGAGGATGGCTTCTGTACCAGGACAATGATCTAAAACCACCATGAAGACCGACAAACTGAAGCTTTATGGCCATCTCCTTGTTTCTACATTCACTGTCCATTCCGTCAGCTCCACCGTCCAAAAAAGGAGCACTTTGTAGTTCGACAGTTAGCTTACTTTCACACTGTTCTTAAATAGGACTCCCACAGGACCCCCGCAGAGCAGGTTGGATTCTGAGAGTAGTTCGCTAACCAAGAATATCCATCCAACAACGACTAGAGGGTGACCAACATAAATTGTGCATCAACAGATGAGCTACTGTCTCTGACTTTACATCTACAAGGTGGACCAATGAGGTGTGTCTAAGGCTACAATCACAAAGCAGTGAATGTAGCCTTAGACAAAGTGAAAAGTGGCCCAAATCTGATTTCGGGATCAAATCAGATTTTTTTTTTCATCTGTTCATTCTGTCTATAAAATGTGAATGTGTCTCAGTTCCATTCAAAGCACTTGTTTTTGAATGGAATGGAGCTGGACTGGTGTTTTACTGCGGCACTGTATCTCAACACGACCCTTTTGTTTATTCCAAATGAGTGTGGAAAAACGGTATAAATTAAAGGCTTAAAAGAATATTAAACTTCCAAATAGTAGGAGACAGGCGCCGGCATAATGAGATTAATATTTCCACGATCCATATTTAAGCAGCTTCATACCGACCTGAACATAATAAAATGTATATAGACTTCTCATGTTTCTTTATGTTAACACTTATTATTAATTTCCATACGTTTTTTTTCCTCATAAATTAGAGACAGGAACCTGGATTAAGAAGTTTCACCCGTTTGTCTTTCCCAATATTTTACACAAATGAGGCTCTTCCATGTTTAGAATCATATAGCTACAGATAGGATATGGATCAGATTTCAATACCACATATGAATGTGGCCCAAATCTGATTTAAAGCATCTTTGGGCCACTTTTGGGCCACTTTTACATGCCTAATAGTGCGGACACAGTGTTTAAAAACTGATCCACTCCAAAGCAACACACACTAACACACCACCACCACATCACACCTGCCCTGTGGGGGTCCTGACCTTTGACCTTTTCCACCAAAGTGAAAGTGGGCAGAGTATACAGTACAGAGTACAGAACTGTCTGTAATTGTAGGACTAAAAGTGCACCTGTATGGTCAGTGGAGCTGAGAGAATGGACAGTGAGTGTACAAAAAAAGGACGTACTAAAAACGTTATGGCTTTTTGCGGTATGCTATATGCGGGTTGCATTGTGTTGTATATGTACTTTGGCTGTGCATGGGTGCTTCTGTGTGTTTTTTTTCTGAACCGATAACGCCAGTCATGTTTGTAATTTATGTTCTGTTTTCCCTCACTGTGTGTGATGTCTGTGTACACTACGTCGCTTATGTGTATTTGGATTGCTGCTGTGTACCTGTGGTGATTTCCATGGTGTGACAGTGACACTGGGGTGATTTGTTATTGTGATTAATTATATTGAGATGTACTTGTTTGTATCATACAAAGGACTCAAACTCAGTCGAGTTACAGAGAGCCTGTAAAGAACAATGACCTGAGTGTGGTATCTGAAACAAGTAGCTGATTTGGACACACACACACACACACACACACACAAAGCTAATATCTTGTTCAGTGGTTTGTTTTAGAGATTGTTGTTTTTTTCTATCTTTTTCTATATTTTAGAGAGTTAACATGTGACTCCTGCTGCTTTGCTGGTGCATTTTGTCTATTTTGAAACTCAGAGAATCACAATTAATGTTGCATCAACACCACAGCCATATCTGCTTCAGTATTTGCCCCAGTATGTGTACATACATAGTAATTAAATTCTGAGTGAAGCTGGTGATGTGATTAGCTTGAGACAAGCAGTAACAGAAAGGCTTATTGGAACATTTGTCACCCGTGTATTTCAGAGAGTGACATGGACAACATAGATTTGACTTTGTCAGGTTTGATTAACTATTAAAAAATAAACTATGCCACAGAGAACAGTGAACGTTCATTCACAGAAACATGATTTATATGGGGCGGCACGGTGGCGCAGTCACACAGCTCCAGGGGCCTGGAGGTTGTGGGTTCGATTCCCGCTCCGGGTGACTGTCTGTGAGGAGTTGGTGTGTTCTCCCCGTGTCCGCGTGGGTTTCCTCCGGGTGCTCGGGTTTCCTCCCACAGTCCAAAAACACACGTTGCAGGTGGATTGGCGTCTCGAAAGTGTCCGTAGGTGTGAGTGAATATGTGTGTGTGTGTCTGTGTTGCCCTGTGAAGGACTGGCGTCCCCTCCAGGGTGTATTCCCGCCTTGCGCCCGATGATTCCAGGTAGGCTCTGGACCCCCCGCGACCCTAAATTGGATAAGCGGTTACAGACAATGGATGGATGGATAGATGATTTATGTGTGAGACACGAAACACGATGTTCTCTAAAATGAAATAATTGTTGAAATGCTGGGCGGCACGGTGGTGCAGCAGGTAGTGTCACAGTCACACAGCTCCAGGGACCTGGAGGTTGTGGGTTCGATTCCCGCTGTCTGTGAGGAGTTTGGTGTGTTCTCCCTGTGTCCACGTGGGTTTCCTCTGGGTGCTCCGGTTTCCTCCCACAGTCCAAAAACACACGTTTGTAGGTGGATTGGTGACTCAAAAGTGTCTGTAGGTGTGAGTGAATGTGTGTGTGTTGCCCTGTGAAGGACTGGCGCCCCCTCCAGGGTGTATTGATGCCTTGCGCCTAATAATTCCAGGTAGGCTCTGGACCCACCGCGACCCTGAACTGGATAAGCGCTTACAGATAATGAATGTTGAAATGCTATAGATATCAGGATTTAAAGAATTTCTAGTAGTTTGGTTAGAGTTGTGCTTCTCTGATCATCTTCAAAAATGTCTTGTTTGCCATTTTCACCAATGTTCTATCAGTGCTTTCACCTGTTAGGGGTTTCTAAGTTGTGGATCTAACACAAGATGTTTTTGAAAGGCTTGATTTATAAGTGTAAAGTACGTGTTTTTAACACTTTTTAGTGTTGAGTATTTATCATACGTTTTCCTTTTCGTCTTTAAGGACCTGGCGGCTCTTCCTGAGAAGGACAGAACACCTTTGGCAGAAGGAGGGCTGAACCTGAGTGGGGGACAAAAGGCACGGGTGGCCCTGGCCAGGTATATACACACACACACACACACACACACACACACACACAGCTCTAGTGTCAAAGGTCTGGTCCAGCAGAAACAACTCCACACACAATAACATCATACCATCTGTCACTACCTCATATTCACTTTTATATAACATTAGATTCGCTTTGAGTGCGGTCTGATTTAGCGGCCTGGTGTTTTCTTCCTCTTATGTTATCATGAGATATGATGCAGATACACAGTGGCTTTCCTTCCCACAATAACGTTAGTGCTACAAGGAAGAACATACACCCCACAGCTTTCAGTTCAACAAAGTGACTGTGTTTATAAATTTCCTCGGTCTCTTTATCTGTCCTCTTCTGAAATTACGTGGGTCATAAAGTATTACACTTTGAGTGAGTGCCACAACTTTACAACCTTAATATACTCAGCTGTAAAAGGATATACTGACACATTTATACTTCTCAGTCAAGGTTTTCTGGATAATTTCCTGGTACAGTTCTCTTAACAAAAGATACAATACTGGAACTAACAGAGTAATAGTTTTACTTTTCTCTCTCAGGGCTGTGTACAGAGATGCTGATGCCTATCTTCTGGATGCACCTTTCACTCATCTGGATATTGCTACAGAAAAAGAGATATTTGATAAGTATGTGTACAGCTTATAGTTACCATATTGAATTTAATGTGAAAAACATTATGAAGTGTTTATGGCAGTCCCAGTGTTTGATCAGATAAGGGCTTCGTGCTGGGGAACTGGGTGCTTATCCATAATAATTATACTACTACTACTACTACTTATAATAATAAATACTGGTGAAATACCCTACTCCAGGTTACAGTACTATTCCTGTCTGTTTAGCTTTAGCTTTTTAGACCTCATAAACTTAGGGCCATTTCTATTTCCCCAGGTGTGTGTGCAGACTCATGGGGTCCAAGACCCGCATTGTGGTCACCAACAAGATCGAACACCTGAAGCGTGCTGACAAGATCCTGCTGCTCCACAACGGTGAGTCCTTCTTCTACGGCACCTTCTCAGAGCTGCAGTCCCAGCGGCCAGACTTCAGCTCACTGTTGCTCGGCCTGGAGGCCTACGACAGCATCAACGCTGAGCGCCGCTGCTCCATCCTCACGGAGACACTTCGCAGAATCTCTGTGGACGAGACGTCGGGCATCCGGTCCGATCGCCCCTCTTATCGTCAGGTGGCTCCTCCTGCCTACAAAGATGAACGGAAACAGTCTGTGATCATCAACCCGCTGGTGGCTGACCGCAAATCTTCCTTCATCCCTGGTGGCCTCGAGGAGGAGGTGAAACGCCCACTGCCGGGCCGCAAGATCTCGCTGGTGCCTGAGAATGAACTTGTGGACGAGTCGTTCATGGGAAACGATATGTACCACAACCATGGCGTGCATATAGCCGGACAGAGGCGGCAGTCTGTGCTGGCCTTCATGACCAATGCGCAGGGCCAGGGAAGACGAGACCAGCTCCAGTCGTCTTTCCGTCGCCGTCTGTCCATCATACCTCAGAGCGAACTTGCCTCGGAGGTGGACATCTATGCCCGCAGACTGTCCAAGGACAGCATTTATGACATCACTGGGGACATGGATGAGGAGAACATCGAGGTAAGGGACATCAGACACATTCAGAATTCAGTAACTGTAGACCATTGGTAACCAGACTTCCTTCTGGAGATCTGACATCCAGTAGATTTAAATCCAGCTAGGGTTGCTTATGAATATGATCACGTGTTTATGATATATGACTAGATACTGTGTTCCAGTTGTGTTGCATTGTAACCTAAAAGCCCTTCATTATTTTGATTGTATTCATTACATTTTTAATAGATCCATTGATCCTAAAACCAACAGGAAGCGGTTGATCAGGATGCTCACAGCTCATACTAGTATTTTGGAATCTGTTCACAGTGTATTAGTGCTTCCAGACAGTATCACAATACAAATAAATAAGCATTTGCATTTTTGGAGCCCACCAACCCACACACTGTGAAACAAGAACACCTAGTCGGATTTTTGGGATCTGCCCAAGACTGAAAACATGGGCAAAAACGTTTTGATTTTGCATTGCTTCTTATATAAAGTGCAGGCACTTGGAATTGTCCCGCCTCCTCACCCACGTCTCTCCAATCACAGCACAGGACTCGTGTTTATGTGAGAGCACAATGACAAGGTTAAACAGAGCAAAACAGACACAGTGAGCACAGATTAAATATGGCAGAATGACAGCGGAGAGAAAAGAGAACCGAGCGAAACTGTTAATAATCCAGAGTTTCTGCTCCTCGTTCCTCATTGCTGGGATCCTGTGGTGAACTGAGCTGTGGCTCATTCTCATTTAAAGGCACAATCACTGAAACCGGTCTGTTAAAATGAATCGGCCTTCAGTTACAATGATGAACTCTCTCCTGTACCAGTTATGTGAATGTGAACATGATGATTTGTGGTTGCTTGTTTTTTTGTGAACAACATGCACTTAATGCTTTTTTGTTTTGCAGGCGTGTTTTGCAGATGAACAAATGGAGAACATCTTTGAAACCACAAAATGGAACACATATGTCCGATACGTGTCCACCAACAAAAGTCTCATTTATGTTATGATTTTCATCCTTGTCATCTACGCTGCTGAGGTACTGAGACTACTGATTTTTTATTCTTGATAGTGTAGTGTTGCAGTCACATGGCTCCAGGTTTGTTTCCTCTGGGTGACTGTCTGTGAGGAGTGTGGTGTGTTCTCCCTGTGTCTGCGTGGGTTTCCTCCGGGTGACTGTCTGTGAAGAGTGTGGTGTGTTCTCTCTGTGTCTGCGTGGGTTTCCTTCGGGTGACTGTCTGTGAGGAGTGTGGTGTGTTCTCCCTGTGTCTGCGTGGGTTTCCTCCGGGTGACTTTCTGTGAGGAGTGTAGTGTGTTCTTCCTGTGTCTGCTTGGGTACCTCCGGGTGACTGTCTGTGAGGAGTGTGGTGTGTTCTCCCTGTGTCTGCGTGGGTTTCCTCCGGGTGACTGTCTGTGAGGAGTGTGGTGTGTTCTCTCTGTCTCTGCGTGGGTTTCCTCCGGGTGACTTTCTGTGAGGAGTGTAGTGTGTTCTCCCTGTGTCTGCGTGGGTTTCCTCCGGGTTACTGTCTGTAAGGAGTGTGGTGTGTTCTCCCTGTGTCTGCGTGGGTTTCCTCTGGGTGACTGTCTGTGAGGAGTGTGGTGTGTTCTCCCTGTGTCTGCGTGGGTTTCCTCCGGGTGACTGTCTGTGAGGAGTGTAGTGTGTTCTTCCTGTGTCTGCGTGGGTACCTCCGGGTGACTGTCTTTGAGGTGTGTGGTGTGTTCTCCCTGTGTCTGCGTGGGTTTCCTCTGGGTGACTGTCTGTGAGGAGTGTGGTGCGTTCTCCCTGTGTCTGCGTGGGTTTCCTCCGGGTGACTGTCTGTGAGGAGTGTAGTGTGTTCTCCCTGTGTCTGCGTGGGTACCTCCGGGTGACTGTCTTTGAGGTGTGTGGTGTGTTCTCCCTGTGTCTGCATGGGTTTCCTCTGGGTGACTGTCTGTGAGGAGTGTGGTGCGTTCTCCCTGTGTCTGCGTGGGTTTCCTCCGGGTGACTGTCTGTGAGGTGTGTGGTGTGTTCTTCCTGTGTCTGCGTGGGTACCTCCGGGTGACTGTCTTTGAGGTGTGTGGTGTGTTCTCCCTGTGTCTGCATGGGTTTCCTCTGGGTGACTGTCTGTGAGGAGTGTGGTGTGTTCTCCCTGTGTCTGCGTGGGTTTCCTCCGGGTGACTTTCTGTGAGGAGTGTAGTGTGTTCTTCCTGTGTCTGCTTGGGTACCTCCGGGTGACTGTCTGTGAGGAGTGTGGTGTGTTCTCCCTGTGTCTGCGTGGGTTTCCTCCGGGTGACTGTCTGTGAGGAGTGTGGTGTGTTCTCTCTGTCTCTGCGTGGGTTTCCTCCGGGTGACTTTCTGTGAGGAGTGTAGTGTGTTCTCCCTGTGTCTGCGTGGGTTTCCTCCGGGTTACTGTCTGTAAGGAGTGTGGTGTGTTCTCCCTGTGTCTGCGTGGGTTTCCTCTGGGTGACTGTCTGTGAGGAGTGTGGTGTGTTCTCCCTGTGTCTGCGTGGGTTTCCTCCGGGTGACTGTCTGTGAGGAGTGTAGTGTGTTCTTCCTGTGTCTGCGTGGGTACCTCCGGGTGACTGTCTTTGAGGTGTGTGGTGTGTTCTCCCTGTGTCTGCGTGGGTTTCCTCTGGGTGACTGTCTGTGAGGAGTGTGGTGCGTTCTCCCTGTGTCTGCGTGGGTTTCCTCCGGGTGATTGTCTGTGAGGAGTGTAGTGTGTTCTCCCTGTGTCTGCGTGGGTACCTCCGGGTGACTGTCTGTGAGGAGTGTAGTGTGTTCTTCCTGTGTCTGCGTGGGTACCTCCGGGTGACTGTCTTTGAGGTGTGTGGTGTGTTCTCCCTGTGTCTGCATGGGTTTCCTCTGGGTGACTGTCTGTGAGGAGTGTGGTGCGTTCTCCCTGTGTCTGCGTGGGTTTCCTCCGGGTGACTGTCTGTGAGGTGTGTGGTGTGTTCTCCCTGTGTCTGCATGGGTTTCCTCTGGGTGACTGTCTGTGAGGAGTGTGGTGTGTTCTTCCTGTGTCTGCGTGGGTACCTCCGGGTGACTGTCTTTGAGGTGTGTGGTGTGTTCTCCCTGTGTCTGCATGGGTTTCCTCTGGGTGACTGTCTGTGAGGAGTGTGGTGTGTTCTCCCTGTGTCTGCGTGGGTTTCCTCCGGGTGCTCCAGTTTCCTCCCACAGTCCTAAAACACACGTCGGTAGGTGGATTGATGGCTCATAAGTGTCTGTAGGTGTGAGTGTGTGAGTAAATGTGTATGTGTGTTGTCCTGTGAAGGACTGGCGCCCCCTCCAGGGTGTATTCCTGCCTTGCGCCCAATGATTCCAGGTAGGTTCAGGACCCACCGCGACCCTGAACTGGATATGAATAACATTATATAACAGTTGTAATTAGTTATGATGGCGTATGCAGTATTAAAAAATACCAGCATGAAAATTTGCGGGGAATGTATTTAAAAAAGAATAATAATCAAACAAGTACAAAATACTAGTGAGAATGGTTAACTATGTCAAGCTAAGTTTGTCAGTGGCTCTAACAGGAAAAGTCCTAACAAAATACATGTCAGTGCTTTCACAAATGTATAATCACTTGGTTTAAGATGTCAGGAATGCATTTTTTTGTAATCAGTCTTTGCTGAGTCTTATCCTGTGTGTTTGCAGGTGGCTGGATCTGTTGTTGGGATTTTCTTAATAACTGAGTAAGTATTTATACTTCAGCAAGTCATATAAGTAATTATTATATAAAGAGTTATGTTCTTATCATAGAGTGTCATACCACATTTTTCTACAAGAGCAGGCGTGTCTTTCTCAAGACGTAGCTGACCACATTTCTGCAGACACTGACATATTCCCTCTTCTGACACTCTGCAAAGAACACACCAGGACTTTGCTCATTAGATGTGTTTAATGAGATAGAACCCTAAACTCTGCAGTGCTGTTGTACATTCTCCAAATTCATTTTAAATGATATGTTTCTACCACAGTGAAATCTGGAAGGATGAGTATCAGTCGTTTAAACTGAACCTCACCAAACAAGTCAATATATCCCTGGAAAGCTCAGAGTACTCTAACAGCATCCGTCCCACAAGCAGCTACTACATCTTCTACATCTACGTGGCCACATCAGAGAGCATCTTGGCGCTGGGCTTTTTCCGGGGGCTTCCACTGGTCCACACTATGATCACCGTCTCCAAGAAGCTTCATCAGAAAATGTTGAGCTCTGTGCTAAGGGCACCTATGTCCGTCCTAAACACCATGAAGACAGGTCAGAATGGAGTCTCAAAGGAAAACAGAGCAGAACTGTGCCTATTGTTGTATTGTTATATTTTTATTTCTCTAATGTGTCCTGTTCTCGTTTTTGTAGGTTCTATTATGAATAGGTTCACTAAGGACATGGCCACTATAGACGACATGTTGCCTCTCCTAATGTTTGACCTTGTCCAGGTTAGTAACTACTTTAATTAGCTCTTTTTGAGCGCGCTGCATTTTAGAGAGTGGGTTTGGGACAATGACAGGATCTGGCAACCCACATGAGGAGCTACCCATCCTGCCTCCATTTTAGGCTCCCTGCATTAACCTGTTGGTTTATCCCGTACAGCTGACCCTGGTGGTGACTGGATGTATTCTGGTGGTGTCCATCATGCGGCCATACATATTCCTCGCAGCTACCCCCTTGGCTCTCATCTTCATTGTGATGAGGAAATACTTCTTGAGGACAGGTCAGCAGCTGAAGCAAATGGAGACAGAAGGTGAGATTAAGGGGGGATTGTTAATGTGCATGTAAATGTTCAGTAAAGTGTCCCTGTCACTGCACCAGGCATCGGGATCCACACAGACCACAGGGGTGACTGTCTGTGAGGAGTAGGTGTGTTCTCCCTGTGTCTGCGTGGGTTTCCTCCGGGTGAGTGTCTGTGAGCTGTGTGGTGTGTTCTCTCTGTGTCCGCCTGGGTTTCCTCCGGGTGCTCCGGTTTCCTCCCACAGTCCAAAAACACACGTTGGTAGGTGGATTGGCGACTCAAAAGTGTCCGTAGGTGTGAATGTGTGAGTGTGTTTGTTGCCCTGTGAAGGACTGGCGCCCCCTCCAGGGTGTATTCCCGCCTTTCGCCCAATGATTCCAGGTAGGCTCTGGACCCACCGCGACCCTGAACTGGATAAGGGTTACAGATCCTGGATGGATGGATGGATGGCTGTTGGAATATAAAAACGGACCAGTTTCAGTTTGAACACAGTTAGTATAGCGCCTTGTTCAGTGGAGGGTCTGTAGGCGTGTGTCTGGATGTTCTCAACGGGAAAAAATGTGAAAAACGAAAAACAGGTTGATTTGCAGTATTTTGATGAAATTCCTGAGCTGTGTTGCTTGCGTGAGCAACGGTGGTGGCGTCTATGTGACTTCATATTCGAGACCGGACACGCGGCGGTTGGGGACAAAGTGAGGATCAGGAAGAGTCCTAAGAATGAGTGGCGCATGCCAGCAGAGGTCAGAGAGGAGGCAGGAGGGTAAACCTAGAGCTCACAGACGGAGAGGTGAGCCTCTGACTGCACGCTGCACAAGCTGGCGTGTGACTCCTCTCGGACGAGGCGGCCAGTTTGACAGAATCCCTGGCAGGAGGTCAGCGGCATGGCAGAAAACAGGAGAAGAGGAGAGGATGAATGAGTCAAGCTGGAGGAGATGGGATATTCCAGAGGAAGCAGTTTGGGCGTAGGGCAGTATTTGACCTCTCTATTCGTCTGCGGCTCCTCGTGTGCCCGAGCTGGGCAGTAACCCCATCGCGGTCAGTCTGTCCAGGGTCATGTGGGGAGCAACAAAGATTTTCCGCACTGTAAACACACAGCGAGTGTGGTTTTGGAAAGAATACCCGGCCTGGGATTTCCTCCTGACGGTGCTGACATCATTCCCTCACTGAGGCAGCACTTTTACCGGGGGAGATTGCAGCAAACTGGCAAGCCATGTCAGCCCTAGGTTTGAGGGGCAGGAGGAGGCTGGCCGTGTTTGTGAAAGAGCGTTAGGGATGTTGACGTGCTCTGATGAATGTCAAGAATGTGACGATGAATGTACGGTCGGGGAACGGTGTACGTTACACACTGTGCTTTCATAAACATGTGGGTGAGGGCGGGCTGTTGGGCAGTAGGTGCTTGAAAGCAAAAGGACAGAGGACGAACTTTTATTTCTTCCTTCCTTTTTCCTGGCTTCCTCTGCGGTGGGACCAGGTGGGATGGGTTGTAGAAAATAAATGAGAAGTGTTGGGCCCAAAGGTCAATAGTTCAGGATGCTCGCTCTTCTCAGTTCCACTTTGTCCAGTGCATGGGTCACTGTAGCCCTCATGATTGAGACTCCATGTCTGGACAGATGAAAGGAGGCTGTCTGCACCATTAAAACAATATTGTTTGATCCTCAGTATTTATGTGACCAAGTGTCTGGCCTTAAAACATTAATTTGAGGATCTGGAGCCTATCAACCCACACACTGTGAAACAAGACCCCCCCAGTTAGCTTTTTATGGGCTGCCTAAGTCTGAAAACATGGAATAAAACTAGCCATTCTGATTCTGTGCTGCTTCTTATGTAGAGTGTGGAGACTATAGGATTGTCTTATTTTGCCTTTCTTTTAAAGGACCAGTAAAGAAGGGCAACCTTTCAGAAACAAGATTTTATAAAAAGTCACAGTAACAAATTGTTTAATAATGAAATTTGGAGGGCGGCACGGTGGCGCAGCAGGTAGTGTCACAGTCACACAGGGTTCGATTCCCGCTCCGGGTGACTGCCTGTGAGGAGTGTGGTGTGTTCTCCCTGTGTCTGCGTGGGTTTCCTCTGGGTGACTGTCTGTGAGGAGTGTGGTGTGTTCTCCCTGTGTCTGTGTGGGTTTCCTCCGGGTGCTCCGGTTTCCTCCCACAGTCCAAAAACACATGTTGGTAGGTGGATTGGCGACTCAAAAGTGTCCGTAGGTGTGTGAGTGAATGTGTGTGTGTGTGTGTGTGTGTTGCCCTGTGAAGGACTGGCGCCCCCTCCAGGGTGTATTCCCGCCTTGCGCCCAATGAATCCAGGTAGGCTCTAGACCCACCGCGACCCTGAACTGGATAAGGGTTACAGATAATGAATGAACACACACACACACTAATGATTAGGGGTGCTCAGCGGAAAGCAGATGTGGGTTTGTCACCTTTCTCAAGGGCACTTCAGCCATGGCTGTTGAGGGAGGAGAAGGTGCTGTTCCTTCACTCCACTGCCCCCATTTCTCCAGCCCATCTTTTGAATCGAACCGGCAGCATTTTGGTCTCAAACTGTTAGGCCATGGCTGCCATCTTCTAAAGCACAAATGTAGTGTAAGGCTATTTAATCTTGTCTGAATAAACATCTCGCCTTTAAAACTTATGAACATGGCATAATCTTTTCTCTGTTCTCTCCATTCAGCTCGGAGTCCCATCTTCTCCCATCTCATCATCTCCCTGAAGGGCCTGTGGACGATCCGGGCCTTTGACCGACAGGCGTATTTCGAAACCCTTTTCCATAAAGTCCTCAACACTCACACGTCCGTTTGGTTCCTCTACCTCTCCACTCTGCGCTGGTTCCTCTTCCGTGCTGACATCATCTATGTGTTCTTCTTCACGGTGGCCGCCTGGATTGCTGTTGGAACCAACCGTAAGATCTCTCTTTCTCTCACGTTCCACTTCTAAATCTGAATCTAAAACAGGCTGCTTACAGGATGCACAGTGCACTTTATCTGCCATGAGGCCTTTACACCCCCCCCCCCCTTCGCAATGAACTTACCATGAACTCCTGAACCTTTTCCACATGGTGAGGATTGGTAGGAGCAGAGTAGGGGAGGTTGCTGAGGCTGTGGCGAGGGAGCAGATGCTACTGTTTGGCTGTTTATATTAGAAGTTTTCTCACGTAACAGAAAAGCCTTGTGGGTCTGAAAAGCCACTGAACACTTGGTTTGGCAGGTTTCACAGACAATTGATTTCTTTGAGAGTTAATTGCTAGCAGTACTTGGAAAAATGCTTTGAAGAGATATTTGAGGTCATTGCATGGACCGTTGTTCTTAATGTTTATGCATGTGTGTGTGTGTGTGTGTGTGTGTGTTATTCCACAGAGGATAAACAGGGGGAGATTGGTATCATTGTAGCCCTGGCAATGCTCATTCTGGGCACCTTCCAGTGGTGTGTCGTCACCAGTATTGCTGTGGATGGAATGGTACATGGTCTTCTTTTTCTCTCTTTCACCCATTACAAACATGCACACACCACAAACACACACACACTCTCATTCATTCATTAGCTTCGAGTAAGATTTATGGGGTGGTTAAGATGAGAGCATTTCATCATTGTAGTATTGTTCTTCACAAAGGCAGCGAGGTTAGTACTGATTACCTGAAACGATGCTACACTATAGAAGCCCATACACCTACAGCTGTTCTCCTAAACTGGCACTGGGTCCAATCAAATAATCAAAAATAATGACTTACATCTTAATATTATCAAAGATTTTCTACAAATTACATTTAACCACAAAAAGCCAGAGCCACAAATCTAGTCATTTTACAGAGGAAGGTAACTGTAGTGTGAGGAGCACTGCCCAAGGACTCTTACTGGGATAGCGTAGTGGACTTACCCAGAGAGGGAACCGAATAGTTTCTGATTCAGGAAACAATTCAGAAAACAGTGACACATTCATTGAAACTAACCTAAATATTAAAGATGAATGGTGTATTGTGAAACCTGTTTAAACACTGCCCACTGTTTGTAGCCTTTCATTCCTGCCGTTGCCGGTGAAGTCATGACCCAACCTTTTTTGGTGGGGGTTCTGTAATGTTCTGTTCTGTGACGGTGGAGTAGAGAGTGTATGTGCAGGCTGTTGACACTCCTAAGCCTTTGTCTTCATTCTTCACACCCGTCTTGTCCATGCCTTGACGGGCCTTATCTCGGTGCAGAACATCAAGTTCTCCCACATCTCGCCAGAAGAGTTGGGGGATTTTGTCATAGATATGCTAACAGAGCGGCTGCCTGTACACACTCTTCCACACGGACATTCACTCTCAAATGTAATCATATTCAAACACACACACAGGCTCACTTTGTACTGTAGACATCAGTGCAACTCTTTGTATATTATGCCCTGCCGAGTTAAATATCTAACAACGCAGTTAAATATCTCTCTGTAACTACGCATTCGATTTTATTTACCGTTAATAATTGGTTGGTTGAAATGTTTGAAATTACGTGACGTGACTTTAGCCTCCATGTTGTAAACCTTATGAACCAATCATAAAGCTGAGTTGCTTCTTACTACTGTGGCCACTAAAGCTGCAGGGAAGGCGCCTTGTGCAAAGTGAGCCTTCAGCACACACTCAGGCCCCGAGGTGAAGCATCATTTGGAAAGCAAACAAACCCATTTGTAGGAGGCACATTTAGGTGATGTCTTGAGTCGATTACATCATTGCTCTTCTCCTCACCTCCAGATGCGTTCTGTGGAGCGCGTCTTCAAGTTCATTGACCTGCCGTCGGAGGAGCCCAAACCCCGAGTGGACCAGAGAAAAGCCACAGACCTGGTCTTCGAGAACCCAGACGCTAAGAACGAGGACGCTTGGCCCAGCCGTGGTCAGATGGACGTGCAGAATTTAACAGCCAAATACACAGAGGCAGGGCACACCGTGCTCAAGAACCTCTCCTTCACTGTGGAGGGTGGACAGAAGGTAAGGATCGGTGTAGTTCTGAAACCTAAATTTCACATAGGGGTCAGTGGTGAAAGGTAATATTGGGCACTGCACATGTCTTTTATACACAATAGGTCCAAACATTTGTACCTCTATTCATTCATTCATTATCTGTAAACCATTATCCAGCTCAGGGTCGTGGTGGGTCCAGAGCCTACCTGGAATCATTGGGCGCAAGGCGGAAATACACCCTGGAGGGGGCGCCAGTCCTTCACAGGGCAATTTTAACCTCTATATTATAATTATTAATGTCATCTTCTGTGAGGTGCAGCCAAGGTGCCAACAGTTGATCAACTGCACAAACACAGCTTCTCTAACTTGAAAAGAAGAGCATGAAATGGAATGCTCTGGAGCAGCTGGACATGAGCTAAAGGCGCTTAATGCCAAGTGTCTACTAGAGGAGTATAAAGACCCAAGCATATATGCACTGAAGGACTGAAACTGCTCTCTGGAGTAAAGAGCAATATTCAGAACCTTCAGAATGAGCTGCGGTGGAGCTCATCATCCAAATGAACCATCAGCCAATCCTCATGTGGCTAAGTGCAATCATATAATCACAGAAATATTCCATAATCTAATCAAAAGCTGTTTCATTCCAGAAGAAATATTGGATGAGCAGGTGTCCTCCGTCTTGTGGCCAGTGTTTAGTTTTCATGCTCTCAGTAAACAGCTGAAATACAGTTAGGGTTTGAATAACTGAAGAAATGAAGAGGGTTCTGAGTGGCAGAACAGAGCTGTGACTGAGAGACTATGAGAAGACTGGGGAACAGTGGGAGAGCTGGCTGTGAAAGCTTCTTCAGGGAAATGCAGGGTAGAAATGGTGATTTATCAGGCATTAGACAGAGGTATTAAAACTGTGGGGCCATAAAATGATTTTTATTTCCCTATTCCCTCATGTTTTTCATATTTTTTCCCAATGAATAAAATAATTGGAGTTTAGGGGCCAGTGGACCCCAGATGAGGAGAGAAAGTGCCCCACCCCCACCCTGAATTGGGGTGTGTTCTGTTCTTATATGTCATTATTTTTCAATGTATTTTATTTTTAGACAGTTAATAATTAACAATAACAGTGATGGACAAACTGGGTGACATGGCCTGATTTTGATAAGTGTTAGTGGTAGTTTAGGGGGCTCATGAAAAAAAAAAAACTGGCAAGGGCAGCCTCCAGAGGAAAAACTATGAATATCTCTGGTTCAGGAGGAGGAAGAGCTGCAGTCAACGTCCTTCTCCCAAACCTCTGTTATTTCATAACTCCATTATGTGATGTTTTCCACTGGTGAGACCTGATATGAGTGCATGCCTGGCTGATAGTGTTATAAATACACGCTCCTGGGATGGCAGTGCTACGTTAGCCTTTAGCTCTTTAGCTAGCATCTTCCTCTAACTGAATTTGCTGATGGAACATCCACAGAAGGTAACAGTGCCCAGCAAACATACAGCTCACTCTGTCACAAGCCTGAACTGAAGGACTCCTCCTGTCTGACAAAAAATACCCTTGATGCCTATAGCATTAATGCCCTTATAGGATACATTAGAAAACTGATCATTCATTCATTTCATTCATTATCTGTAACCGCTTATCCAGTTCAGGGTCGCAGTGGGTCCAGAGCCTACCTGGAATCATTGGGCGCAAGGCGGGAATACACCCTGGAGGGGGCGCCAGTCCTTCACAGGGCAACACACACACACACACCTACGGACACTTTTGAGTCGCCATCCCACCTACCAACGTGTGTTTTTGGACTGTGGGAGGAAACCGGAGCACCCAGAGGAAACCCACGCAGACACAGGGAGAACACACCACACTCCTCACAGACAGTCACCCGGAGGAAACCCACGCAGACACAGGGAGAACACACCACACTCCTCACAGACAGTCACCTGGAGGAAACCCACGCAGACACACGGAGAACACACCACACTCCTCACAGACAGTCACCCGGAGGAAACCCACGCAGACACAGGGAGAACACACCACACTCCTCACAGACAGTCACCCGGAGGAAACCCACGCAGACACAGGGAGAACACACCACACTCCTCACAGACAGTCACCTGGAGGAAACCCACACAGACACAGGGAGAACACACCACACTCCTCACAGACAGTCACCTGGAGGAAACCCACACAGACACAGGGAGAACACACCACTCCTCACAGACAGTCACCTGGAGGAAACCCACACAGACACAGGGAGAACACACCACACTCCTCACAGACAGTCACCTGGAGGAAACCCACACAGACACAGGGAGAACACACCACTCCTCACAGTCAGTCACCTGGAGGAAACCCACACAGACACAGGGAGAACACACCAGTCCTCACAGACAGTCACCTGGAGGAAACCCACGCAGACACAGGGAGAACACACCACACTCCTCACAGACAGTCATCCGGAGCGGGAATCGAACCCACAGTGTGACTGCGACACTACCTGCTGCGCCACCGTGCCGCCCAAAACTGATCATAATAATAATAAAAAAAAACAATAATAACACTCCCCCTCATTTTAGTAGACATAAACATATTTACTTCTTGTGAACTTCGTCTTGTTTTTAAAGCAGGGCAATGAAACAAGTTGTCACTACTTATTTTTGTTTGCCATTTTTCATAAAACCAAGTCGTCGTACGGTGGCCTGGCGGCTGGGCCTCTGCTGCAGTTTAGCAGAGTGTGTTCTCCCCGAGTCAACCCTAGCCACTCCAACTGAGCTCTGTTCCCCAAGCCTGAGTGAATAGGGAGGGTAGTGTCAGGAAGGGCATCTGGCGTACAATCTGTCCTGTGTCTGGTGGAGATAAATCTACAGAGCTAATGACCTGATTGAAACCATATTATGTGCTTTTCCTTTAGGTGGGTATACTGGGAAGAACAGGCTCTGGGAAGAGCACACTATTCAGCGCACTCCTGCGACTCACCTACATGGACGGAGACATGGGCATCGATGGCGTCTCCTTCAGCAACGTGCCCCTGCAGAGATGGCGCAAGGCCTTTGGCGTGGTGCCTCAGGTACGTCCACACCTTCAGATGACACACTTTCTTAAATTTGCTTAGATGTTTTCATCCACCCTTCATTTCTACTCCTCTCTGCCTACAGAAAGTTTTCATCTTTACCGGAACGTTCCGCATGAACATGGACCCCTATGGATGCCATAGTGACGAGGAGCTGTGGAGCGTTGCTGAGGAGGTGAGTCTCATTATAGGAGGACTCTGACAGGCTGGGAGTGCATGTGGGTTATTTCCTTCATTACAATCCTGGAATGCTCTAGACATAAGTTTGAAGACCACTGGGTTGGGCTCTTTGACTCTATTGCAGTCCTGTACTTGTTAGCAACGTTAGCTTCACCGCTTTAGATCTAAAATAAAGTAAAATTCTTAGAGCATGTGTGTCCTGGATGAAATGTTGCATTAAGCCCACAGCAGTTTAGCCCCGCCCACTCATGCTGAAGTCACAAGGTGCATTTCTTTTGCCTATACCAGTCTGTAATAAAGAGGTCAGGAGGTTGCCACAGTGACTGTTGACTGGTGTCTCCGCAGGTGGGTCTGAAGTCCGTAATCGAGCAGTTTCCCGATAAGCTGGACTTTCAGCTGGAGTATGGGGGTCACGTGCTGAGCTACGGCCACAAGCAGCTGATGTGTCTGGCCCGGTCCATTCTCAGCAGAGCTCGCATCCTGCTGCTGGATGAACCCAGCGCTCACCTCGACCCACTGTACGTATACACACCCTGTAAAGAGCGCTGGCTAGCGTATGTTCTCTGTGGTGGGTGAAATGAGGATAACTGTGGACTGTGTTGGATTACAGCACTGCGAAGGTACTGAAGAAGATGCTGAGGCAGTCCTTCTCTACCTGCACCATCTTACTGTGTGAGCACAAGGTGGAACCACTGCTGGAGTGTCAGAGCTTCCTGGTAAAATTCATTTTATCATGATTATTATTATTGGTTCAGAGATGAATCTGTCAAAACTTTTGTCTCCTAACACAACCTCTAACAGGATATTAACCAGGCCGAGTCAGAGGTGTTTTTTCCACTGGGGCTTCGTAAACACATCACATCAGTTTAGAGCACAAACAGACTGGAGAGCAGCAAATGACGAGGAAATATCTTCTGAATTTGATTAAAAAAATAAATGTCTTTTGATTACAGTCGCGTACATCACCTTTAACACAGAAAAGCACTGAATGTGATGCTCTGCAGCACCAGTACATGAGCTTAAGTGTGTAAAGTCTCCTCCGCACTGTGCAGCAGCAGCAGAACTGCCTTCTTTAGAGTAATGGTGCTCCACGGAATACCTCTGTGATGAGTGGAATTTGTGATATTCAGACCTAACATTTAAAAAACTAAAAAAATCAAAACTTATCTGAGTAGATGCGCCTTAGTTTACGATGGTGCGGCACGGTGGCACAACAGGTCACACATCTCCAGCGCCCTGGGGTTGTGGGTTTGAGCCCTGCTACTGTTTCCTCACATGATCCAAAAAAACGTGTTAGTAGGTGGATTGACAACTCAAAAATGTCCATAGGTGTGAGTGTGTGTCGCCCTGTGAAGGACTGGCGCCCCCGGGTGTATTCCCACCTTGCGCCCAATGATTCCAGGTAGGCTCTGGACCCACCGCGACCCTGAACTGGATAAGGGTTACAGATGATGAATGAATGAATCATTTACGATGGGGTTACATCCCAATAAACCTATTGTATTGTTATCGTATTGCAAAGCACATTTTTATTGGGAAAATGTTTACTTAATAATACACTTTCTACCCAGTGTGTGTGTGTGTGTGTTATTGGATTCCCATTTTGGAGTTGAAATATCGTAAACTGATCCATCATAACCTGAGGATCATCTGTACCGTTTCCTGATGTTTAGAGGCTGTTATTGAAGAAAAGGCTTCAGATGCTTTTTTTAAATCTATTAACATGATAACGAAGCATTAAGGACATTAAACTGTTCACTAATAAAGACAAGCAAGTGTATATGAATAGGAAATGTGCATCGGTCGTCTGGCCAGTCCCTGATCCGTTGATAAGGCTAATACTAGCACAGCTAATCAGTTTACTGCATCTGTATTAATGTAATACTACAGCCTGGATTTGACCTGTTTGACCTGTGTCCTTTTGTTGTAGATGATGGAGCAGGGCCAAGTGAAGGCCTACGAGTCCATCCAGAAACTCCTGAATGAGACCAGTCATCTGAAACAGGCCATAAGTCCGGCCGAGCGCCTCAAGCTCTTCCCCCGCCGTAACTCCAGTATGCGAGTCCCTCAGCCCAAGCTCAGCTCCGTCACACTGACCCTGCAGGAGGAGGCCGAGGACGAGATCCAGGACACTCGCCTCTGACTCGACCTCCAGGAGCTCTCAGGGGCAAAGCCCAGCTCACATTTCTGAAGGAGAACTCATGAACTGGATTAAGACCATGGTACAATGGACATCTCAGACATTTTTATATATGCAGTTAGTTATTTACCTACGGTACTCAAGGACTTCCAGAGGAGGACACAGTGGAATGAGCGGACGCTGTTAAAACCAAGTCCTTCCTCTGTCTTTCATCATGTTTCAGTGCAGCTGTTTACAGCTGTCAGTCTTCCCTTTAACTTATTGACCGTGTGCCTGACCTCGCCTGGCCTCTTATGTAAATCCTGTAAAGGGAAAGCAGCACATGTTTCTTTTTTATTTAGGAGTTTCACAGAACTCAAACTAGGAACAAAATGGATTAAAAGCTTTGCGCAGGTGTAAATCCATAAACAGTGTTGATGTAAACATGGGCTATTTTTTTATAGAACCTTGTTGTTTTGGATATACTTTTAATAGCAATGCTGTGTGTGGGAAGACGAGAAAGGAGGGGAAATAAAGCCAGGGTTGAGGTGATGGTTGGGGTAAACAGTGCATTTTAATGGTTGTGCTGGGAGGAAACAGGAAAATCCTCTGAACCTCGTCAGACAACTATCATACAACTCAGCAACAGTGGTTGACTATAATCTCTTCTGTACATATGAACAATGGCAAGTTTAAAGTAGTACTTGATTCTCCTAAGTGTTTATTACAGAAACACTGAGCCAAAAATGAAGCGCGCCCTGCTTTAAGTTTCGGTCCGGCTTTGAGCGTGTCGTGACTCGGCGCGAACGAACTACTCCATATGGCTTCACAGACGAAAGAAAGTAACCTGTGTTTGCAATGACTTCACTTATTGCCACATTCAGTTCACTTTGAAACAAGTGAAAAATATCAACCGAATTCAAATATTACAAACACTATGTACAGTTTTTTTTTCCCCCTGTTTAGGTTTCATCAATGTACAAGCGCAATACCACAAACACTAGTCTATATAACATTTAAAGATCCCGTTTTGTATTTACACATATTTGGTAAAACCCTGATTAATTTCGACAATATTTAAAACCAACCTCGACAATATCTCAAACATAAAATACTTGTTTTAAATATTTAACAGCAAAAAAAAGACTGTCTTGCTTTTGCTTTGATCCACAACATTTTTTTACCTAAAAAAAGTGAAGGTTGACAAAGCTCTTCTCGTCTTAGGCTTTCCTTCCACTTCCTGTTTTTTTTTTTTTTTTTGTTTTGTTTTTTTTTCCTCTCAAATTTAATACTTCAACAGTAAAATTTAATAAAACTATGGTCCCCAAGTACACAAGGTAATATAGTGTGACGCGTATGGACGACGTATAAATACTAAAAGGCTGTCAGTAACGTAACTTCACAACGTGGAGGGAGTTTACAGAGTAAAGGATCTAGGAGTCGGGAGGGAGTCTATTCATGATTACTGTAGTTTTGATGGGAGTTGAGGATCCAGATCTCCTCTTCTGATTGGTTGTTTCTGTTGTTGCTTGGGGTCTGCCTTGTTCTGCTGCTCGCGTGGATCCTGCTTGGAGTGCTTTTGTGGGATTGGGACGGACGGCTGCTGCTGCTGATGGTGGTGGTGGTGGACGCTGGGTGGGGGTTGCTGTTCGTTTGATGGAGCCCCCTGCTGCTTGGGACAGGGAGCTGAGACCTGGGCCTCGCTGCTCGTCGAGGAGAGGCACTACTTCCTGCTGAATGACTGCTGTCAATCTGTGGACAATCCATCACTTCAGTCAAACAGGACATTTATCACTGCCAGGGTGTGTAGCACAGGTCAAGGCATGAACAGCAGGAGGTGCATTTACTTCAAAATACAGATGTCCCAGGTCATCTTGGCCTTCCCATAATGCATGTTTACATTAAAACAAAAACACTAGCAGCTGATAAAACCTAATTAATAGGAAGTTGTCTCTTTCTGCTCTTTTTTCTCCATCTTTTGTGTTAAATACAACACGCCTACAGCACAAAGAAACATTATTAATGCTCCTGGCGATTAACAGACATTTAAATTATTATTTTTTCCAATGTTAAACTTTGCTTACTGGACTTACTGCATATTTAACAATTAAACAACTTAAAAATGGCTTCTGCACCCATCCATATTGATGCGGTGCTTTGTTTATTGTCAGTGACATGGATAAAGTTCATTAAACTGGACCTGAAATCTCTAGTTCACGTGTTACCTGCTGTGGAGGAGGCTGGGAGGTCTCCACACTGCCCTGTGTTCTGGCCCGTGCCTGGAGCCCGGTGCAGCTCTGCTCAGTCTTCCTCTGGGGAGCAAGTCGACTTGAGCCTGGGAGCAGGATGAAGTCCTCCTGGGACAGAGCGATCTGCAAATACAGGCGAAAGACGAAACTGATGCGTTACAAATCCAAGTCTGAGAGGAAACAGTAGTCTGTTCTTCTGCCCAAGAACAGAACCCAGAGCCCAAAACACCAACCTCACATTAGTAACAGAGCTATAACAAATGTGTAAAGCTGTGTGTACTCTAAACACATCATTTCCCTGAGAAAAACCGATGTGGGAGATTAGCTTACCTTGCTTATGTCAGGCTCAGATTTACTGGAGCACATGGTCTGTAGTTCCCTGATCAGATCGGTTTCATCGTCAGAGCCGAAAGACAGCGTGACTGGGTCTCCATCGCTGAGCCTGGAGGAGCAGGGTCGATACAGATTTATTCAACCACAGCCGAGCTCTTCGTGTCAATCTCTGAATGATCCATAACTGAAAAACGCTGCTCTGCTTTTGAGGTATGTTTCTGGAGTAACAGTGCCCTCTGCTGGCAGAAGTAAACTCAGCTCTCTCAGTTCTAGGAAACTAACCTGGGATGGTTGGCACTCGTCATTAAGTGGATGTCTGAATTGGCCACCGAGCCTGAAGAGGGAGGACAGAATTGTATTAACCCTATTCTTATACATTCTGAATGTTTATTCAAATATGAATACCACGTTTGACTAATACTTGGTGATGTAAACCACACAAATCATATTTTACGAACTCCAAAAACAGATCATTCCTGACCTTCTCGCAGGGAGCTGTTAGAGGTTCTCCCAGAGGCAGGACTTCCTTTCTTTCGTGGACTGGTGTTGGATCGTCTCCATGCCCCATTATCACGGCCCTTCCTTCCACCTTTTCTGTAGGAGGAGCTAATAGAGGACAGCGGAAAACATCCACCCCGGAACTCTGGCAAGAGCCGATCAATTTCTGAACAGCATTCAAACACACACAAGATACACATTTCAATATAAATACACCATACGTTTTTCGAAGACGCAGTGGTCAAACATTAGCGTGTGGAAAGGCAAAGACACTGGGGTGGCTTTACTACTGCATTAATGCCGCACCTGATCTGGCCAATGGGCAGCCCTGCAGCACAGCCTTGTTCAGGAGGATGCTGAGAGCCGCTCTGACCACAGCCCTTTGTCCTGGGCTCAAGCCTTTGTTGCTAGGGGACCGTCTCTGTGAGGGCGAGCGCTTGGCTGTTACCCTGGAGATGACAGCATCCTCCACTCGCGGGACCACCACCACATTCCACAAGCGGGCCAACCACCTGCATTCAGTCCCAAAAGTGGAAGTGAGGCACTGGTCATCACAGACGAGTACAGCAGTGTTCAAAAAGTCATGCCACACTCTACTAATAGCAGACAAGAGCAGTAATGATGAGGGGACATCATGTTTACTCACTTTAGGACAGCGTGGGTCTGTTCAGGCAGGACTGGACAGGAGAGAAAGACGTGAGGGCCCAGGAGGGCCTCAGGGGTCCCCAGCCGAGAGAGGCAGCCGTTAAGCTGCTGCCAGACCGAACACACCCAGGAGAGAGCTCTGTGCACAGGGTCATCAAGTGCCCAACACTGGCCTTGAGTCTGGAATGATCATAATTCTGGTTATGTTTGCTATATGGGTATAATACTATTTCTCACAGAAAGACACCACAATATATTAATACACATTTGATGTTCATTAGAACCAGGGCTTATGCAATTACCAGTCACGAAGAAGCAGAGGAAGAAGGCTAACCTTGTGGAGGAGTTTCCTGCGAAGATGGCGTCCCAGCATGCCGCTGAGAGGCTCAGTGTCCCAGCGCAGCTGCACCCAGCGAAAGTGCTGCTGCAGTCTCAGCTCTGGACCCTGCAGCCGTGGCTTGGCTAATGTGCCAATCAGAAAGCTCCCCTCCTGGAAGTAGTACAACCCGTCTGGACCTGCCGGCCAGTAAGAAACAGAAATATGCAGGACTTGTGTGTGGTAATTCTTAACGTTATGAAAGGGTTAAAACTGGTCTCTGTCGACCATTTTGTGATGAATACAGACGTGGTTCTGGGCTTAAGGTTCAGTGAATGATGTACGAGTGAGACTAATGCTAGCTTGGTTGTATTTCTAGATCTACAGATGATATATCCCTGGGAGGGCCGACCCAGGTCATGGACCGGATGCGGCTCTTTTCGGTACAAATGCGAATATTCCATTCATAGTAAAAGATGTAGCCATGTACTTTCGGGCCATTCAGTATTCTTTTTGAAAAAGGAAAATAGGAAACAACCAGTTTCTAATTTGGAGACAGAAAATATGTAGACAAGTAAACACATGTATACGTCTGTCTCTGTGGCCGTGGTCAAGGGGCGACTCGATCTGTGCTCACTTTCACCGGTTCTCTCGGTAGTTTCTCAGCAGGACAAGCCCTAGAACCACACTCTAGAATAATTTTACACATGGCAAAAAGTAAGTATCTTCCGATATATATCAGAAAGTTATGAAGGAATGAGGGTTTTCTGTTAGGAGTGAGGAGACTGGTCTAAAATTGCTTGACTTGACACACTATTTCTATATTAAAAGCGTTTTCGTCCTGTGAAATAGGGCAGATATTGCTCGGTTAACAATGTCCATTGTTATTTTCAGATCCTGGTCCCAAAGCGCACCGCTGCAACGTCTCTATTCAGAGCGAGAGCGGCCAAGCACAAAGTAAACAGAGATAGCGAAGAGAAATCAACTCGTCTCTCAGTTTGGGATTGTCATAAGAAGTTGTATGGGAGGACGATAGGTTGATCATCCCTGGTATAGCCTTGAGATCAGAGTATACAGCCTACAGATCAGTGGTTATCTGGTAGTCAGAGTATTTGACACCATTCTCAGGGCTTGTAAAGTGTATCACATACATTTTTTAAAAAATTCAGCATATGAATCTCACCATGGTCGAGGGAGAGCGAGTAGAGGGAGCCGCGGTTCTCCAAAGCCTCACAAAGGTCTTCAAGCAAGTGACTGAGTGACTGGGCTTTTTCGAGACCCTCCAACAGCGCCACCACGCTCCGGCCTGGAGCAGCCTCACGCACAGAGATCAGGAACCCTGAGACACAACACAGCAAAGTGTTCAAGGTTTTATGTTTGTATATTCAAGTGTTTGATGTGTGATTGATCCAGGAGACTGAACAGGAAGGTCTTACCACAGTTGATGAAGGCTTCCAGCAGTTGATCTTTACTCAGACCCTCCTCTATCTCCACACGGATGACATCACAACCTATCCCCATGGCCTCCTGCCTGTGCTACAGAGCATTGCACGTACAGAACATTAGGACAGATGAAACATTTAACACAAACTTGTTTCCACACTAAAGAGCATGTCCAATGCCCTGGATCCAAGACTGAAAGCTTTCTGACAGTGTTTTCAGTGTTTAAAATATCTGTGAAAACAACAAAAACAAAACGTACGCTTCTCTCTCTTACCATGACATGGTGGGCAATCTGTCTGGCGATGTACTCCTGGAAGCTCCCCTCCAGTCCATGGAAAATGACATTACGATACTGTTCAACCTAGAGAGTAGGGGAATGGATTATTTAACCCTTTGGGGTCTAAGGACATTTTTTATCAATTTTCGGAAATTCGCCTTTAAACTACTTGTATTATAACATATTGCCCACGTGTTTTATATCAAAATGTTCAGAACGATCTCAGCTCTCTCCTTAAGAGAGGCCCATGTGACCTAGAGCATTTTATGAAAAGATAATCTGTCTCTAACCCTGAAAAACTTAAATCCGATTTTAGAAAATCTTTATATTTCTTGTGATTTCATCCCTCTACTCGTGTGGATGAACTGTGTTGGTGATTGAAACAGTTTTATCAGAGTCAGAGGCAGAGGAGGCGTGTCTCAAGCTCATTCATGGGCCGGTAACTCGGGATGTACAGATGATAACAGTTTCTGCACATTCACAGAGCGTCTGAACTGTATTTCTGCGCCGTGTTATCGCTAGGATATTAATAGAAACGTTGCGAATGGTTCTTCGACCCCAGAGGGTTAAGTAATGCATTGAGAGCATTTCCCTCAAGTCACCCTTGCAATCAGCGAGTGTAGCACCCTGTTTCATTCCTCATGATTTGCTCATTAGAATTATTTACAGTAACAGTTTAGGTTTTGTCACTTCAGTCACTAAATTTCATCCCACGTTCATTTTCACGAGCATTCTATGATGAAATGGTTTTGAAAATAATTAGACATTAACTTCAGTATTTACATTTGTCTCCAAACCAAGTCCTAAATATTTAAACCCAAGTCTTTAGGTCAAGCCCCTGTGATTGTGAAAAAAACCTGTATGTGGCTCAGGCAGAGACTGATTAATCAATTGTCAATCAATCAAAAAATCAGTTAAGAAATTGATTTTTTAACTGAAATCAATGCAAAGTTAAAAAAGCTCAGCACCCAATCAAAACACAAGCCTTGCATCAGTAAAGGAACGTTCTCGAATAAAACATGATTGCTTTCTCTGTGCGAGAGACATACCAGGCGCGCATAGTTCTGCAGCAGTTGGAGAGGGATCAGAGAGTCGTAAGTCATCTCGTCCAGAGCACACTCCGCCAGGCCTGACACACGGGGGAAAGAAAAAGAATGTAGCTGTTAATGAGTACGTCTGAGCACAGCACTGAAGGCGGGAGTGCGGGAGCATGCTGTTGCTGTGATGAGGCACTTGACGTGCCGGCTTTAATAGGCCGTCACAGGAGATGGAGCCTGAGTCACGTGACATGGTCGCTAAGGAGCTCAGTTAAATGATGCACCCACAATGTGCAGCTTTAGAGCAGAATGTGCTGTTGTATTTGGGAGTGATGAACATCTCTGAGATACTGAATTATAAAGAAGGGTAATTTCCCTGACTCTGGAGGAACCCAAGCTGTCCTCACTCTCACGTCCTTTCTTAGTCCCTTCAGTGAACCGGCCACGCAGGGTAAACCAATAATTATGGGTTATTTAGGAGTTACTGCTGTATTAACTGTAGTGTTTCCACTACATAATTTTGCAGAGGTGGTCTCTACCACCGCAAATCTGCTGCTGCCGCTCCTTCAGTATTTTATCAAATGTCAAATCGCAGAAGGCTTTTAACTGGAGATGATGGATACAGGGGAGAAGAGAGAAATACAGATTAAAGTAGTTAATGTTACGTTTGATAGTTTTTACAGCTGAACATTTAACCAAGCAACATAAAGCTGCTCAAACACCAGCTGCGCCGTGCCACGCTACTTCCACAAAATTCAAAACCACTGCCACAGCTCCGACACAGTGGCTGCATGACTCCAAGCTCTGTTCAATAACTTAGTGCGCTACAACACACAACGCAGGGCAAGTAAACTATTACTATTACTATCCTAGACCTGTACAGCTCATATCTTTGAGCTCAGGTATGAACTGTCACTCGGTGTAGGTCCAGACTGAGGTCTGCCAGGTCCCTGCTCTAGAGTCCGAGTAGCTGGTGAATGTGGTCCTGAGTGAAACCAGAAAAGAAATACAAGAGCACATCAGTACATTAGCAGCGACAGCAGAGGAAAAAGAAAGAGAGCGATGTGTCAGGGTGAGAGAAAGGTAACAGTGGAGCCTTTCCTTTGTTTGTTGAGCTCAGTAGCCACAGAAGCAACACAAGATTATCAGAGGAGGGTGGATGGTGTTCTTTGCCGGATACATTCGGCAATTCCAATACGCTGACCATAAATCCTGTTTATTTTAGTGTACTAAAAACGCAAAAGAGCATTTCAAACCAGGGAATCCATGTCTGTGATCCATCAGAGCCTGCTTGGGTAGCTGTAGCCTAATAGTTTAAGACGCGGGCGGTCCTCCTTCAACATCCAAGGCTGACACAGGGATGTAAAGTTCCTAAAAAGCACTAAGAGAGGGGACCTCTAAAATGCAAAAAGCACCTTTGAGGATGATGGAGATCCGCTGGCTCAGGCGCTTTCGGATTAGGTCCCAAGGAGATTGGGCCAGGTCCTGCCCAGGCAGCCAAACAGCATCACCTACAAAACACACGCAGACACAAAATGAATAAGGAGAAGCTTTGCGTCAAAGCATGTGTGTCAGGCTCAGTCCTGGAAGGTGTGTGTGTGTGTGTGTGCTAATATGGAAATAGGATTTCCAGTGTCACGACAGCTTTTATCTTTCACATAGACTGAGACAACAGTAGTGAGTTTCTCCAATCCTCCCCCAGCTCTGTCTCCTTCTCCTTTCTGAACGTCTTATCATGAATAATTAATACACATCATGCTGCTCGGTGTCATGTTTTCATTTGTGACATCTGCTCTTTCTGGAAAGGACCCCTCCTGCAGACGTACACCCAAATCTGACCCTCACAATAATTTGTTTTTTTTATTCGCGACAAATTCTAACACCATGATAAGAACATAAGAGGGTAAGTAAAGAATGAACAAATAAATAAAGAAAGAAATCAGTGACAAAGACCAGGCCGGAGGGGGGTGAAGGAGAAAGTTGAGAGCTTGGTTTATTTTCAGAAGCCCTGCATGACAACTCTTAGGCTGGGCCAATTTCAATTAGGCTGCTGTGCCAGCTCCTTCCCCACTTGGCCCAGCGTGGTTTGGGAGGAGAGCCATTTCAAAGAGTCAGCCTGTGTGTGTCTAATTGTATTAAAGCTATGCGCTCTTGGAAGAGCAAATGTTTTTGTTTGTTTGCGTGTGCTGGAGGGAGTGTGAGAGGGAACCCTTTTTAAAACAGCTCTAACAAAAGGCAAACTAGGATCCAACATTGGTTTATCAACTTGAAACTAAAGACAGCGTTTATTCCCATCTATTTTACCCCTCTGTCTTCATGACACTTGTGTGAAAACGCTGAGCTGGGGAAATTAAAACTTGATCGGTGACCGAGAGGAATTTAGGAAGCCGCAGCTGTTCAGAAGGCTGAGGGCATCCCGAAATAGCAACCGACACAACCTCAAACGTGCTTCTAGTTTACATATCACTTACAGCAGGCCATAACTGACCGTTTACCGATATATTCCAACCACACACAGAGGTGCTGCTTTCTTAAACACTGCACATAACACTACAACATCACTGCACTGTTAAACTGTTAGATTTAAAGCAGTGCTACACACCTTTCAAGATCAAGTGAATGAATATGTAGTTTAGCGGAGCTTTGCTGAAGTAACAGTCTAAACCCTTCAGAAAATACTTCATGAGTGCTTTCAGTCACAGAACATTAACAAGGAGTGCTATCAGTGTTCAATGATTGGTCCAGGATCCCAAACAGCACTGAAAGCTGTCCCACAAGTATTGGATTGTGCTCTATCACTCCAGAGAATGCAGGACTAGCGCTACACAATGTAGTGCTCTGGGGTTTAGTTTTCCCTCCTCTGGTTGACACTTGGCACTGGGCGTGGTGATATGGAGCCTGTGTGCAGCTGTTCCACAACACATCATTCTACTGCTGATGCTCTTCTATGGAAATTATACAATGTGCTAAATTGACATTCATAGGTCTGCGATATCTAAACTTACTCATTGCAGGAAAGTGAGATGTGTAAGAGGTAAAGAAACAAAGCAACTGCAAGAAAAATAAAATAAATAACATGCACGCCAACAAACTAATTAATAATTGATTAATATCAGGGGTTAATAAATAGTCACAAAAACACAATTTCACAAGAAAAGGATAGAACCTGCCTTTAAAGAAATGCTCCTTCACTCATTCCCTCACTCGTTCACTTTTATTACTCTGTTTTATTATCTTTTATTTTGTTTTACATTTTACTGAATAGCTTTTTAATCATTTTTATTATATATTCTGTTTTAATTCTACTTTAATACTTTTTAACTGTTTTTATTTTCTTGTACTTTTTAAATTCTACTGTAATTTTACTGTAGTGCTCTGTAAAGCCATTTTGCCATTGTGTACGGAAGGTGCTCTATAAATAAACTTGCCTTGCAAGGCAGGAACACACCTCGGACAGGGCACCAGTCCATCACAGGATATCACATACTCACCCAGTCAGTCACACACACACACACACACACACACACAACTGTGTACATTTTCTATCCAGTCCATCTATAGTCACGTATGCTCAGACTGTGAGGAAACCAAAGCACTCAGAGGAAACCCACACAGACACAGCATGAACACACCAAACGGTGACACTACCCGCAGCGCTGCCATACTGCAACACAGATGTTATTCCACACAATTCTGAACAGCTTGCATTGGTCTATTACTCAGGTACAAGTAAAAGAAACCGGCAGCTAGGGCTGTGCCTTATCGTATCGTTTGCAATAATATTGTCATAATATTTAAAATGATATTAAAAAGTCAATGGGGCGGCACGGTGGAGCAGCAGGTTAGTGTCGCAGTCACATAGCTCCAGGGGCCTGGAGGTTGTGGGTTCCATTCCCGCTCCGGGTGACTGTCTGTGAGGAGTTTGGTGTGTTCTCCCCGTGTCTGCGTGGGTTTCCTCCGGGTGACTGTCTGTGAAGAGTTTGGTGTGTTCTCCCTGTGTCTGCGTGGGTTTCCTCCGGGTGACTGTCTGTGAGGAGTGTGGTGTGTTCTCCCTGTGTCTGCGTGGGTTTCCTCCGGGTGACTGTCTGTGAGGAGTGTGGTGTGTTCTCCCTGTGTCTGCATGGGTTTCCTCCGGGTGACTGTCTGTGAGGGTGTGGTGTGTTCTCTCTGTGTCAGCGTGGGTTTCCTCCGGGTGACTGTCTGTGAGGAGTGTGGTGTGTTCTCTCTGTGTCTGCATGGGTTTCCTCCGGGTGACTGTCTGTGAGGAGTGTGGTGTGTTCTCCCTGTGTCTGCGTGGGTTTCCTCTGGGTGACTGTCTGTGAGGGTGTGGTGTGTTCTCTCTGTGTCAGCGTGGGTTTCCTCCGGGTGACTGTCTGTGAGGGTGTGGTGTGTTCTCTCTGTGTCAGCGTGGGTTTCCTCCGGGTGACTGTCTGTGAGGAGTGTGGTGTGTTCTCCCTGTGTCTGCGTGGGTTTCCTCTGGGTGACTGTCTGTGAGGGTGTGGTGTGTTCTCTCTGTGTCAGCGTGGGTTTCCTCCGGGTGACTGTCTGTGAGGAGTGTGGTGTGTTCTTCCTGAGTCAGTGTGGGTTTCCTCCGGGTGCTCCGGTTTCCTCCCACAGTCCAAAAACACACCTCGGTAGGTGGATTGGTGACTCAAAAAAAGTGTCCGTAGGTGTGAGTGTGTGAGTGAATGTGTGAGTGTATGTGTGTGAGTGTATGTGTGTGGCACTGTGAAGGACTGGCGCCCCCTCCAGGGTGTGTTCCTGCCTTGCGCCCAATGATTCCAGGAATGCTCTGGACCCACCACGACCCTGAACTGGATAAGGGTTACAGATAATGAATGAATGAATGAATGAATGAATAAAATGTCAATATCGTGGTATTCTAGCATATTTACCTAACGAAGTTATGCAATTAGCCATAATATGGCCGTTTTACATTTGTAACATTACATTGGTAATAAAATAAAAAAAATTTAATAAATAAAAACAATTTAATTCCTTTAATACATATTACATATATTTAATATAATTAATATCAATATAACATTTTTGTTGTAACAGTTTGTTTATGAAATTAATACAAGAATTTTTCAAGAATTTGTTTTGTCATATCGCCAAGGATATTGGTATCGTGAAAATACCCTAAAATATCGTGATATATATATTTTTTATCGCCCACACCTACTGGCAGCTTTTATTTTTTTCAGATGAAATATGAAGTACTGGTTCACTGCGATTATACAAGTGCATATCAAAGATCTCTACACATGTTTACCTATCTTCACTGTGGCCACACTGTCTGAGGACAGGCCTAGGGGTGTGTCCGCTCCTCCCTGCCCCTCCTGCAGCTCCCAGCTCCCACACACCAGCTGGAGGTGATTGGTCAGCAGGTGGTTCAGTATCTTCCTTAGCTCTGCCCAGCTGGTGTGGCGCTGAATGGTGACTGTGCCGATGGTGGGGCCGTCTTCCAGGAGATCGACAGGGCAAAGACGCTCCCGTGAGTCGGTGTGCACCTGAACCAGAACCCTGTAACACTCTGACAGAGAGAGAGAGGTCACTAAAATATTATTTAAGTGATTAACACTCAATATTTCTGAGCATATTGTGGATAATGTCCATATTTAAAAATGCTGACCAATTGCATGGTTCATTAAGTAAAGCAAGTGTCGCAGTTACACAGCTCCAGGGACCTGAAGGTTGCGGGTTCGATTCCCGCTCCGGGTGACTGTCTGTGAGGAGTGTGGTGTGTTCTCCCTGTGTCTGTGTGGGTTTCCTCCGGGTGACTGTCTGTGAAGAGTGTGGTGTGTTCTCCCTGTGTCTGTGTGGGTTTCCTCCGGGTGACTGTCTGTGAAGAGTGTGGTGTGTTCTCCCTGTGTCCGCGTGGGTTTCCTCCCACAGTCCAAAAACACACGTTGGTAGGTGGATTGGTGTGTGAGTGAATGTGTGTTTGTGCTGCCCTGTGAAGGACTGGCGCCCCCTCCAGGGTGTATTTCCGCCCTGCGCCCAATGATTCCAGGTAGGCTCTGGACCCACCGCAACCCTGAACTGGATAAGCGCTTACAAACAATGAATGAATGAATGAATTAAGTAAAGCAACAGAAACTGAATTTAGTCCTTGATGCTAGTCTTTACATGTGGCACTAGTGGTGCATTATATGTATCAAAATATGCAGTGTATAACACATCAGGAAAAGTGTCATTAGAAAATGTCATTATTTATATCACCTACAATGAGTGTGACAGTTCTGCACAGATATCTAATTGAATCAGAAGTGTTAAGACAAGGAGTGCAATAATACACCCAGCCCATTGTTTAGTTTGATACACTACACAACGTTCGAAAATATAATCTCACCCATTTTTAAAAAATAATGGCAACATACAGCCAAGTGCAAATTAATGTGTCAGTGAGCGCTCTGATTTATTCTGGTAACTTGGTAACACCACCATCAAATGAATATCAGGAGGAGGCTGTAAATTCTGAAAACTAAAAATCTGCTGAAATTACAGGGTTCACACATTAAACAGCTGTGTAAATATGTAATGTCACATTTTGCATTATGTTATTATTTAGCCAGACCTTTCTCAATATTATTTCCATGAAAGGCACTAATACTGGTTTCCGCACATTACACTACATCCCCAGCTACTTCATGTTCCAGAGCACCGTGTTCATACCAACTGAAACTGCAGCTAGTTTTGACAGCTGACTGACAGCTATGATGTCAGTTGTTACTTAGCAACAGGGAGACATGCATTTATAAAGCAGTCCTTGAAAAATGCAGCATCAAGCCCAAAGAAAACAGGAAAACTAATTTCATACAGGAGAGGTTCTCCAGCTCACCCAGGTTCTCCAGTAAATCTTTGCAGTCATCGGTGGCCACGTCATGTATAGTGCGATTACATTTGTCACGCTTTTCAATGTCCTGTTCACTGTGGCTACACAAAACCTCCAGGCATTTCTGAAAACAAACCAGAGATGGATGTGTATGTTACTAATTTAATCTCTGTGTACTTGTAAATTCCAAAATTTGTGCCAATGAAAGTGCAACAGATGAAAATAAAAATTACAAACTGGCAGCAAAAAAAAAAAAGACCATCACCTTCATCTGTATAATTGCTGTACGATAAAATATGAATATACAAGCGTGTGTGTGGGTGTATGAAAGCGTTGATGTAAATTCTGATCACCTTGTAGCCTCTGGATGCAGCAATGTGGGCTGCAGTCCAGCCATCCTTGTTGGCGTGGTTGAGGATGTGTCTGGACATGACTGGGCGCGGGTGTGCATGTCGCGTATCTGGATCAGATGCTGAGCCACCCCTCTCAGGCTTTGGAGACGGATGGTACAGCAGGAGCTTGAGGGGACCCACATGACCCAAACTAACGGCGGCATGTAGAGCAGTGCAGTTATCCTGTAAACAGCAAAGTCACAGATGAATAGCAATTACAGAAGGAAAAAAAAATACATGATGCATAGACTTGGATGGACAATTCAAGGTTTCCATGCACACATGTGGTAGTGCAGATGTGTAACCATTTGCATAGAAATAAGACTAGGTAAGTCTACTTTTGTCATCTATATTTCAGTAACGCAGAGGCAGCTTTCATGTGGCTCCAAAATATACATAATACTTATTGGAATCCTTTGTGTATAGTTTTTCATTCGTGGGTAATGTACTATGTTTTAAAAAAAGCATAAAATGTGACATATATTATGTTTCATGTAACATTTCATGTGACGCCTTCAATTAAAGGCTAAGCACCAGCTCTATGAAATTGTCAAACAAATAAATACAGTGGAGTTTGAGGTCCTAACTTGTGTTTATTGATAGTCAGAAAACATGTTATTTCTTACTAATTGAAGGAATAAGGTTTAAAAGACCGTTGGTCCCCCCCCCCCCCAAATGGTGTTCGGAAACTCTAATAGGCGTCTTGCCTGTGACGTAGATGGTGGACAACAACTCTAGAAGCTGCACTTAATTTAATGCAAAATGACGAAAAGGTGTGTTGTTTTTGGCTGCAATCATTCAATGTACAGTGGGACATCTGTGAACAAATGGCCCAAAGATCCCAAAATATCCAGAAAATGGACTCAATTTGTCAACTTTAAACGGGCACTTTGGAAAGGACCATCCGCTCACTCCGTTATCTGTAGCTCATTTCACTGGCGCTTTTCCAACAATATGGGCATGTAAGGACACCAACGAAAGGTGTTCAAGAGCCTCTGTAACATGGAGGTAAACAGGGTAAGGACACTCACTTCGCCTGTTTTAGTTGGTGTTAGTTAACGTTAGCTTGACTCGCTAAACTCGGTGTCTCAGATTATACTCGGCTACGTAGCTGCATTACGGAGGTTTATAGTGTCGGAGGAACTCGAGTTCGACTTCGATCACATTTACAAGAATAACGGTACCTCTACATTTGAGTTTAGTTTATTGCTAGGCTATTGTCATGAATAATGTTGGTTATTTAGCTAGATACTGTCATAACAGTCAGTCATAACGGTGTTTTACAGCTGTTGTCCACCAGTGACGTCACGGTAGCGTTCAAGAATTTCCGTAGAGAGCTCGGGTTTTTCCGTCAATTTAATAAAATTGTCAGTTTTAAAGCAAATTAAGCTGCTATTTTCATTTTAATTCATATTTATATCTGTCAGTAACTAAAATAATGTGAAATATTCATAGGGGTCCATTAAGTGGTGCTTAGCCTTTAAAGGACACAAAGGTTTTATTCAGAGCCTGAAAATATAGACCATATATTTAAATAAACGGTGAAAACACAAGGTCATTGAAGGCAAAACAATCTGCTTTGCTTAGTTTTATGATGTTAACGATGTTATATTTCACAATATAATTAATTGGCAAAGAATGGTTTCAAAAGGATGACCAATCAGAACTCTACTTTCAAAATAGGCATTGCTTTACAGTTAAAATAAATACATAAATAAATAAATGTATACAATCAGTACACGCAGTGAAGGAGACGGACACTGGGAGATGTAAAGTTAGTGCTGTGGCTCTAACAGGCAACTGTTAAAGGAACTTAAAAGCAAAATTTGTAATATTATTAAAGCCACATGAAACATACTGCAGATAATAAAGCTAGAAAAAATAATTAATAACCAGCAAAGCAATCAATATGTTGTTAAAATACAGTAAAATAAAAGTCTTCCTCATTTCCTTTGCATAAGAGGTTCCTCACCTTTATGTGACAGCTGGGGGAGTGTCACAGTTTTCATGGATTTGACGTCCAAACACAGTGTAGGCGCTCCGAAAGACAATATGCCCCCCCCACTCCACAAATTAAACCGGTTCCTTATTCGAACCTAAATTCATAACTCCCTGAGCCTCAAGAACTGCACAGTGTTATGCCGCTTCTTATGTGGAAGTTGCATGCTGATAAATATGCCTATTTTACTTCAGAGGAATAATTAAACCCTGCTATAATAAGCAGCAGAGTCTCACTCTCAGCATCACAAAGCAACATGCAAGACCCTCGCTCGGTAACGGTTACCACAGCAACACGATGAGAGGCAATATTTCCTGACGCATGTGTAACATATACCACTGCTGACCTCTGATACACCGCTTTAGTGTGTGTGTGTGTGTGTGTGTGTGTGTGTGTGTGTGTGTGGTGCAGAACTTACATCAGTGATGTGAAAGCGGTTCGCTCCGGCATCCAGCAGGATTTTCACACACTCCACACTGCCATGCTCAGAGGCCAGGATCAGCGAGGTCCGGCCACCTACACACTCTCGCTCTACCTCCACGCCGTAGCCCAGCAGAGCCTGCACACACCTACAAGCAAACACCCAGTGAGCATGAGGGCTGGGTCCCAATAACAGTGGTTAAGTGGTTCTAAATCCACTGAATGGAATGAGATGTGGTATTTAGACTTTCATTGTCAAATTAATAGCTAAATTATAAAGCACTTCTCTAGAGACTCGAAGAATTTAACGTTCTTTGAGACATTAGAGAGTAGCCTCAGCCAACACCAGTGTGCAGCATCCAACTGGACACTGCGATGGCTGCCAATCACGATGGTACACTCAACATACATCAGCTCTTAGACAGAGAGTGGGCCACTGACTCTTTGAATTAAGGGTGGGCATTATGTTAAAATTGACATATTACAATACCTGAGGTTTTCAAGTTATATGTCAATATTAATGCCTTCAAACAGGAGAAGTGTGTTGTTCATTAGTTCCCTGTAAGCTGCCATCACTCCAGAAACTTGTATATGATAGGAGATACTTGGCGATGTGCTATTTTTTGATGTTGAAAATTGGCAAATACATAATGCTATCAAGAAAGTATAATATAATAAAGATAATAAAGGCTTGACTGGATCTTGACTGATTTAACAAGGCAATATGTGCAGAGGTGTGTGCGTAATGAGCTAGAGAATTCACCCAGGAGGTACTTTAAATGTCTGAGGGAGCATAGGACCAGAAAAAAATATGTGGAAGCCTCAGAATTACAAACAAGTGTTATCTGACTTGTTGCAGTGAACTCTAACTTAACAGAAACTGTCACCCCGGCCTGAGGCTGATCTGAAATTTTGGGTCACGCCAGTGCAGGTCTATGATGCAAACTTGCCTGACTTGCAGCTGAAACGGCTGTTGTCCTAAACTATAAATCAGCGCAGGTTCAGTTCAGAGTGATGACATCACTGACAGCAGTCTCTGTACATTGCGCACAACAAGAACAGGCAAAATCCCAAATGACAAGCTCTCTGACACACAGTGCACTATTTAGAGAGACACCTGACTTTATAGCACTCCATCTTTCACCAGATCTTTCATCTGTCAAACAGTGTGTCATTTTCAGAGTGGAATGCTGTGTGTGACTTCACTCACAGTCCAGTGAAAGTACAGGCCTTTTAAAACCAGCAACAGGAAAACAGGTTTAAAAACAGAGACAAGTGCTCACCCATGGTGGCCACTAGCAGCAGCGACGTGTAAGGGGGTAAATCCATTTTCATCAGAAGCGTCAGCAGACAACCCCAAGGTCAGCAGTAGGTTCAAGCATTCTACAGGATACAAAACACTCATTTCTGTACAGTAATGTGGCATAAACCGAGGCTTTTTATTTTATTTCAAGTCAAACGGCCAAGTTAAAAAATAAAAAGGATATATTTTTGAGAATATCCCATGGGACTCTAAATGTGCAAGACCTAACAGACCATCAACACTGTCAGGATTCAGGTAAACAGCATTTACACCTAAGCAGTTTTTGCCTGTGAAAATTAAGCTATTGTTTCTGTCTATCCGTCCATATCTATCCGAGACAACTCACTATGGGTCTGGGAGAAAGCAAAAAAATGAAATGTGCAAATACTTGTCATCGTCTTCCGCATTTAACCCATCAGTGGCAGTGAACACACAAACACACACTAGTGCACTAGGGGTTGTGAACACACACCCAGAGCGGCAGGCAGCCAACCCCCGCGCCCAGGGAGCATTTGGGGGTTCAGTGCCTTGGATTCAACCATGGAAGTTCCTGACAGTCCTGTGCTCCCCAAATGCTCTCTGGGTGCCGCCGCTCTGGGTGTGTGTTCACAACCCCTAGGGCAGGGGTGTCAAAGCAAATCCACGGAGGGCCGTGTGGGCTGTTTTCAACCACGCAAAAGCCCCACACTACTGAAAGTCAAGATCTATTGACTAGATCCAATGATTAGAAACAGGTGAAATGAGGTTTGGCTTCTGCGTGGTTGGAAAGACATCCTGCACCCACCCCGGCCCCTTCGTGGATTTGGTTTGACACCCCTGCCCTAGGGAATCAAACCGGCAACCTTCCGGTACTACGCCCGGTCTTCTAACCATTAGGCCAAGGCTGCCCCTAACAGTAGTACATGGTAGTACAGCCCTGTGTAAAATAGTTGAGCAAGAAAAAGCTAAATATTTTATATCATTCAGCAACACTGCAGAGGTTTTTAAAACCATGGATGGGCCACTCCAGGTCCCAAGTCTTAACACCTCGGAATGTGTTTAGTACGTGTTTAGGATTAAACAAATCTTGAGAGGAAACACAACCGAATTCCAAGACTGAACTGAAAATATACTGAAGGCTATAATAATGTGGACACACCAAAACCTAGTTTAGTGGTTTTTGTTAAACGTTTTTCTGCTTCTTTTCCCGTCACTGGGAATATGATCATGTACTTAACGGCCACTTTGACAAGACATAAAATAAATAATGTTTAGCCTCTGATTTAATTACATTCATCACTCATCAACATAATGCAATTATTATCCACTGATAATGCCACATGCCATGTTCACCAACTGAGGCTTATAAAGTAAACTAAAACCCTTTGTTCTATCTTTCAGTCTGCAGCCTCAGCAGGTCCTGCAGGAGGGTCCATACCTGTGTGTCCATTTCGAGCAGGAGAAAACAAGGCAGAGGTCAGGTCTGGTTGGAGGTGACTAATATCCATTGGTGGATCTTGATTAAGCAGCATAGACAATAAAGTGACATTTCCCTGGGAAGCAGCTTGGAGCAAAAGGGTGTGCCCGTCATCCAGGGGGACGGGGCCACCACAGGTTACTGAGGGGACTATGGAGGGACACCAGCCTGTGAGGGGCAAGCAGCAGCAGTTACCAAAGTGATACAGTGTGAACAGTCACCTGTTAAAACAGTAGTGTAGCCATGGATGAGGTTTTCACAATTTCCCCTTTACACCAGATTTAGTTTTTACGGCTGACCAAGGATAACCACAAGTAATACGTTATTGATCCTAACACCAGTGGCCACATTGTAAACTGCATGCCACAATAATTACACATTTGCAGTTTACTTTTTATACATTCAATTGTGGGGCAAGGGAAAGTTGTGTACACTGGAGCATGTGCTATAACCTGCTATGGGCAAGTACACAAACAAAAATCACTAAACCATGCCCTAAACTCATTTTAACAACTGTTTCAGTGTGGTATTCACATTAAAACGACATCAGACACATGGCTGTGGAACAGATGTGATTTAGAGCCCACAACCTTTGTCCTTCATGTCGGAATGAATCACTAACCACTAATGACAACTCATTCATCTGCTCAGAGGTCAGAATGAGGTCTAGGCAGTTCACAGAAATGGACAGGGTTTAAAATAACGTTAGGACAAGGCTGTTTACATCAAACTGGAATTACATTCAAACCAAATCTGTTCAAATTTTATAACCACCTCAATCCAAAAATAAACCTAGTTCATATATGTACTGTCAGAAACGTGTCCTGTACAGGTACACTGACATTCATTATAAGGTACAGCAGTGGTCTTAAGGTCCAGTTGTGTACCTTGTACCTTCTCTACCCTCAAAGTTGAACATTTTTTAATTGAAAAAGAAAAGTCTGAAATTTTTGAAGTCAATAGAATTTCAATCCCCACAGTTAATATAAAATATGGTAAAATTAAATACAGTGGAACCTCTACTAATGAACGCCTATACTAACGAACTTTCCAAGATACGAACCGAACCACGACTCTAGAAACGAACCCGAGCCTCCACCGAGCCGGCGGCTGGAAATGGCCACTGACCCCAATAGGCGAGTCTCCCAGCACGCCCAGACTTGAGTGAGCGTTTAAGATTAGCACATTGTAGCTTTAGCAATTTAGCATTAGTGTAAATAGCAGACATCGAAATTCGTGCTAAGTTAAGCCGTATCTACGCTTCATCTCCCCACATTCACCGCCTACTCTCCGTTATTCCAACCACCCCCCACCTCCCGTCATACAGCCAGTGCCTGTGTTACTCCTCCAGCCAGTCGTTTGTTACTGTTACCTCTGTATTTCTCTTTTATTTCTAGTAATGCTACATGTATTTTTTTTTTACTATTTTGAGAGTGTTGTAAACATATATCATTGCAAAAAGGGTGACTTTCGGGGTGGGGGCTGAAACGTATTAATTGCTTTTCCATTATTTTAAATGGGGAAAATTGACTCGAGAAACGAACTTTTACACTTACGAACCGGGCCACGGAACGGATCAAGTTCATAATTAGAGGTTCCACTGTATATCAGTGAACATACCAACAGTGAGGGGAAAAAAGGTTATAGAAGGTAAAGGAAAGTTTAATGTGTCAAGAAAAGAATCGGCAAAATATACATCTATTCAGAGCCTGTTCCAGCACTTGACTCAAATAGGAAATGCTTTTAATTGTGTGCACTACATGCTCATAAATAGCTTTGTCTCTAGGGAGATGTTTTATTTTGGTTAGTGAGATTTGTTAATGAAGGAGAAACTAAAAAAAATTACAAAAAAAGGAAGAACCTGAGAGAAACGCAAAGCAATGAGAAACAGACGATTTGGAGATGAGGAGAAGAACTGTTGGCTGTATTTCTCTGGCAGTTAGAGAGTTATAAACAGCAGCTGCAGGAGACACAAAGCTGCAGGATGGTTGTGTCAAAACCCTCACGGAGAGCTACTTAGTGAGAGAGGAGAAAAGAGCCAATTCTTAGTGTCTTTAGGAACATGACTAATGACAGCAGGCTCTCTGCCGAAGCTCTGCTGAGGAGAAGTCTCTAGTGACAGTGAAGCAGTGGCGTCTGGTAGAGTACTTGTTCTGCTTCGACTGGTGATTCAGCAGAGCCGGCATCGTGTTCTCAGAGTGATTTTTTTATAAGTTCTACAGAGACAAGTTGGTATTTGCAGGAGATAAGTGTCTAGAGACAAAGCCAATATTAAAAGTTTTGCAGCAAAAAGATTTTTCATCTCATGCATTATTAATATTGCTCTGTGATTCGACTGTATTGCGTTGGCATGTAATCAGCGCGTGTGGTTCTCAGACATGCCATTGGGTTAGTTTATGGTTCTCTCAGTCAGACTCCAGATTCAGGCATAGATTTTACAAAAGAAGCACAAGCAATCTCTGGTAGTGTCTTGAAACAACACATGGAATCGAAAGGTATCAGTAAGATATGCCTTAACTTTGCAACCCTCCATGCTGATTGCCTTCTCCCAAAATATCTTTAACAACAACAAAAATCATGAGCACATATACACAAGGTTAATTGGGTAGGAAATCTCATTCGCACATGGAAGCAATAGAAAGACTTGGAAAAGCACAAACGACGAACACAAAAAGGGTGCTAGGATAAGGTACGGGATGTGGTCAGGTTAGTTGTAGGAGCATAGACATGCTGCAAGAGCATGGAAATGGCAGTGGAACTGGAGGTGGTAGAGGGAAAAGAGGGACAGAGCAGCCTCTGGCATCAGCTTCAGAGTGGAGTGGGTAATATGAACGTCTCCTTGAGACCCAGAAGATCATGTGAAGGGGTTGATGCTTAAACCTCAGATTTAAAATCTAAAAAAGGGCTTTTAACTGTGAGGAAAGGTCCAAGGTTCAGGACCTATAGGACCTCACTCATGTCCTTAAGAGGAACTAATCACAGCTTCGTATCTGTATTTGGTATCTACAGATGCTTTTGAAGCTGAATTGAACAACTCCTCTTTAAGCTTCTGCTAGTCAAGAGACACTGTTGATTGAGCTCTCACAGAGTTTGTTAAGCAGGCTTGGGCGATACAGCTGTGATTTCAAAGGTATTGACCACAGTGCGATGAATGTGAGAGTGAAAGCAGAAAGATAAAGCTAGTGCGAAAAGAAAGTTTCTTTTAAAGCATCTCCAGATGGTGCAGGACACCATGTGCCCAACTTACAAAATGCCTCTATTCCTTATGGAACCAAATTTGGTGTAGACTTATTTTCTTATTCTAATAACATGTTCTTTTTTATTATTATTATTATTATTATATTTTTCCGAATAGTAACATTACACACTGTCTGCAGGGATAATTACAAATGGCCGAATTCAAAATACTAACGTCGCCCAACCCTTGTGGAAAGACAGTAGTGCAGGAGAGAGCAGAGGCAGTGAAAGGGGGGGAGGGGGAGCTGAGCACCCGTTTACCTGATGCTGCTGCCAGGGGACTGCCCGGGTGCTTGGGGCTATGGGATGGAACACTAGCAGGGTTTACGCAGGGGCTACTGACAATGGTAGCGATGGCGGTGGTGGTGGTGGTGACAGGGGGACAATCCACGCATGCTGTGGCTGGTCGGGACCCCCGCTGCCTGGAAGCGCAGGGCACACCCACCTGAGACGCTGTCAAGGCTGGGACCGCACCCCCCAAGTCCAGGGAGGGCTTGGGAGGAAGCTGGGGTGTAGCAGCTGACTTGGCGGGCCCCACCCCCAATCCGACCCCTGGGGACCTACTGGCCTCGCCCACCACTTTAATCGGTGGGTGAGGAGGTGACGGCGTCTGAGATAGTCCAGGCTTTTTTGGTGGGATGGGAGGCGGGTTGCCCCTGTCGATACGTGCCACCGTGGGCGATTTAATGCCGATCTGCGGGTGACCAAGGCGCCCAGCAAAGGGTCCCCCCTCTGAAGCGGAGTGGGACAGGCCAGGTCTGAGGGCTGCAGGGGGACCCCCTGCTGGTGGGCTGGTGAAGCGCGAGAGGACTTGTGTTACTGTGTGGCGCGCCTGCTGTTTTGCGGCAAAGTTGTCTCGGTTGGTGGGGGACAGGTCCCGGGACGGAGGCCCCTGACCTGCAGTGCCATTTTGGTCCTGCTCTGAAGCTGAGGGCTGGAATTTGTAGCGGGCCGCCTGGACGCGTGGGCTCACCCCTGTAGGCAGGGTGGTGGCACTGCCAGGCGAGTGTAAACCATGAGCTGTGTTCTGCACTGTCTGGCCTTCCCCTCCATTCTCCGCCTGAGAGGCACCATGGTGCAGTCCCCTCCCTGGGGTGGTGGTCTTGGGTAGGTTCATGCTAGCGTAGTTAGAGCTGGTTGGCTTAACAGGGATAGTTAGCGGCACTTTCTTTGGTGCCTCGTGATCAGGCAGCAGGTCTGTCTGGGATGCGGCTACCCTGCAACTTGCTGCCTCTGTGCCAACAGCGATTGACAGAGTGCTCTTGGGCTTGACCGCCGCTGAGGGTGGGGGCAGAGATGGGGCATCTTTGCCCCGCTCAGTCCTAAGATGCTCCACCTGCTGCCGCAGGTTTTCACTCTCTGCTCTGAGCTCAGCAGCGCGGGTTTCCTCGCGGCTCAGCCGAGCCCGCAGCTGCTCACGCTCTGTGTCGAACTCAGCCAGCTGTTTCTCCATCTCGGCCTCCATCTGCTGGCTACGGCGACGCTCAGCTGCCAGCTCCTCCTCCAGGCGGCCTGAGGAGCGACCCTCCTGCTCGGAGCGCGTGGAGAGTTCCTCAAAGCGCTGGCTCTCCTCCATCACTCGTGCCGCCAGCTGTTTGCACTCGCGCACCAGCATCATCACAACGTGCTTGTTCTTCTCGCGCTCGTCCTTCAGCTGTGCTGATAGCTTGCGGTGCTCCTGCTCCAGGCTCTGCAGCTGTAGCTTCTCCATCTCCAGCTAGGTACAGCAGCAGTACAACAACACAACATCAGACACACATTCAAACCTATACATGGCAGGAGAATTGACAGCTTAATGTCAAATGCTTTTAAAGAAAAGTTCTGAACCAGTGACTATGCACATGAAGAAAAGCTGAATTTTGTCTGGTTAAACATAGTCTGCATCACTTAAACAGATACTGTAACACCCATATTTCACTTATTTAACAAGAATGAGAATGATGATGACGACATTTTAATCTCTGGGCGGAGCAGTTTGAGTGAAATCTTTAAGTTACTCACTGCTCAGATGCTGCCTCAATCCCATCAAAAGAAGAAAAAGCTGGGCTTCTATTGCTATGTTTAAGTCAATCTAAGTCACTCTGGCACTGTGTGAGTGAAGTAATTTGATCTGTTCTGCCACCACAGCCTTTAAACGCTTCGTTTATCACAGAACTTTAAATTGCAATGACAATAAAAATACTATCTATTACAAAGCCCCACCTACTATGGCATATTTATTCTATGTAGTCCGATTAGGACAAACTTTACTATGTGAAGGAAGGCAAATCTTCATCACATACTGCTGAAACGTGTGAGACAGACATAGTTACAAACACTGAGTTCAAAAAGACTTTCACATATCAGCTTTAAGTGGCATCAACTCCAGACTTGATGTCTTTCTGCAGATAGTTGCTGGAGAGAAAGTAATGACAGAAATATCCTTTAAAGAAATCCACAGTGGATGAAAGCCTGTAATGACAGAGTACACCGATTCCAAGCTCCTGTACAAGTCTCATGAGGATGATTTAGTACAAGCTCACCTCATGCATGTCTGGTCACATCATGAATTTCCAAGAAAAAGCAAAATATATTCCTTTGACTAAACAGGCCAGCGGGGAGTTAGTGTGGAATTCATTTATCACACCCTCAGTTAATCCCTGTTAAGAATTCTTCCTTCTCTACTAAATAAAATGCTGTAAACTCTGAAATGCCAAGATGTTTTTATAAGATGTGGTATGATGCAGCATTCCCTGCTGATTTAAAAAAAAAAAACAGCCTTCCAGTCTCGTGGTGATATAACAACAACAGACCCCAGCAGATATGCGAGACAGATATTTTCATTTGAATTACTGAAGCAGGATGACGAACAACAAACCTTCAAGTTAAGAGGTGAACAACAAGACATGGTTTAGAATCACTTTTTACAGGACTGTATACGAAAAATGGAAAGGCATTAAGCTTTGACTCTTGTTTGATTTAAATAAATGTATTATATTGCTTCTGTTGCTGTCTTCTATTTCTTAATTAGAACACAATTGAAGCATTGTAAAAATGGTAAAACATGCAGAGAAGATGAGCCATAGCCTCTACACTAGAAACGAGCGAATAATTGGCCAATTTATTAATACAGAATGAGAGTAACAGCCTTAATGGGAAGTGTGCCTACTTCAGCAGACAGAACAGTGATGGGACCATTAAGGTAATGCTAGCAATCTTATACCTGTGTGCCTTATGACTGCATTAAAATCCATCATCCTACTGGCATTAGGTTTGGCAGCTTATACTTATTGCTATGCTGTGCTTAAAGATGATGCAGACCGTCCAAGTGAGTGCCACACAAGCTCTCCTCTGCTAATGAATATTTTAACTCTTTCTCAAGAAAAATGTAACAATGGTCAATTTTTTTTAAAGAAAAATAAGCACATAAGCAGATGTGTATAACCCACATATGGCCTTAACTGTAATGACAGTTATTAAATTCATATTATACACCAGTCGCTCTGGTGAATGAGTGCATCCTGGTTAACCAGCTATGAAACGAGAGATGTGTCACCATAACAACCAAGTGTGAATATTTATTCTTGGGAGAGAGGGAATCCAGTCCAGTCTTCTCAGTTTCAGAGACAAGGCCGCACTGGCGGCCATGGCATCAGGTATCAGCAGACGTGCACGAAGTGGAAGAGAGACTTCTCCATGGCTAAAGCCATTACACCTAAATCCAGAAGCTCTCAATGTGGACACGGCGATGGTCTGTTTTATATTTTACTGCTCGTAAAAGCAGGCAGTGAGAGTATGGCGAGGGAGTGGGCGCTTCGTGATTAAAGTGGGTCACTTCGTACTCAGGGTCCACACTGGTGAGCTCATACTGCTGTAGTGGAGGGGATTAGTTCTCCATTCCCAGTAGAAGCTCCCTGACTCCAGCTCCGTGCCTCTTTAAAAAGTGATCTCCCAAACGGCTGGGTAGTTGTTGGTTTTAATCTGTTTTTTACTTCTAACCAAAACAACAGTGACAAAGGTTATTAGATCAGTTACTTTATTGGATCCCTACAAGAAGTTCTTCATGTTCAAGAACCATTTAACCATATCAAAATCAATCAGACATTCAAACGGTTCTCTGAGTTAGATGCTACCTAATATAACTAATTAATAACCCTTAAAGAATTCCTTTTCAATGGTGTAGCCATCTTGCTTTTATCCACCTGTTGTGTACAGAAAGAGTGCTGGTGGTGTGTGGTGAAAAAAACAGGGGTGCGACCAGATGATCGTGTAACTCAGATGTAACCTGCAAGTGAACAGGTGCTGGGTGGATGGATGTGTTAGACAGCGATTTGGCTTTCAGAGTCTGGCACGTGCTCCTCTGTGCCGCTTCTCACGATTCCTGACAATTACTCACCTCTCACACTCCCTGTTCGCAACTGTAGGATGCCACTCTCACAACCCTTTAATCGACTGCTACTTAAACACCCTGAAGGAAAAAGCCCTTGTGATCAGAAAACATGGGTATGGACATAAAAATAAGTAACTTTTAAGTATTTTGTTCTGCTGGAGACAAAGCCACATACAAATATTGTCACATCAGAACAGGAGGTAAGTAGGGCTACAAAAACTGGAAATAAGATAATGCCCTCTGTTGGAAGCCATGATGAACATATGAAAAGTGATCAACTGTGATTAGCAGTGTATTAGTGTGCCTCTGACTGAAGTTCAGCAGGTAAATACTTTATTGGCTATTTAAATAAACATTTAACTGATGTTTAAGAGATTGATGCAAGGCCTCATCTCCCATATCACTGCTCATGCATCTGTCAGCTGATGTGAAAGATCTATACACTTTGCTTTCTCCTCTAATGCGCTAAACTGTTAAAGTACAAAAGAAGTGATGGGCTGCCTCATGTGTCTCGGAGGAAGCATGTGTTGGCTTCCAGCCCCTCAGGGGTCTGAAATCAGGAGACACACTGAGTAAAGAGGGGAACTGGCAAGGATTAATAATTCCTGAGAAAAAATCAGGCGCTTAAACATTTTTACAAAGAAAATAAATAATTCCGCATTCAAACAAATCTACAAAGCTGCCAAATAAAAAATAATGAAATACCAAAATGTACTTACTCCAGAAGTGCAATGAAAGTTGTTACCTGTACGATCTGTAAGGAAATAGCCCACTATCCTAAACAGCTTCTTTATACAGGCCCACAAATCACATCCATTTATATCACATTTATGAAAATGTACCTAAATCTGCAATGCTATAAATTTCACATTTTATTGGTCACACTAAGAATGATTATCACATTTTAATCACTGGAAAAAGTTAGTATTTCAGGACATAGAATGAAATCATTAAGTCACTGCTCAGGACTTGCCTCAAGCAAAGCAAAAGGACGCACAAACTGGGCTTCTAATGTTACGTTCAAGTCAATCTAATTATGTCACTCTGGCACTGTGTGAGTGAGGTAATTTGATCTGTTCTGCCATCACAGCCCTTAACACTGCGTATATCACACAAACGTAAATTGCAATAACAATAAAATACTATCAATTACGAAGCCCAAGATGCAACAGCAGAACTCAACACTTAAATAATCAAATCTACTACTGCTGCATAACATTTTTAAGGGAAGATCTGGTTACAACATAAACTCAATGTCTCACGTGTCTCGCTCACCTTATCCACCAATATTGATAGTGCAGTGTCAGTTAGGTGTTCACTATCAACATTCATTATGTAGCTGTATTGTGCGAACTGATAAGTGTATTTACTTTTGTAGACATTCACCCTGTGATAACACTAACAATAAACAAAAACACAACAAAGCAGTTGTAAGAAATAAAATAAAGAAGCTCTCATATGGCTCCTCTGCAGCTTCAGTTAGCTTTAAATAAACATTTTTCACACATCACCAGCACATCAGAGCATCATTATCCTTTTCAATTCTGTATCATCCTTATAGCCCTAGTCACTAGCTTGCTGAATACAGAGGGGTATATGTAAAACAAGGCAGGTGTGAAAGAGCCTTTACACATAAATCTGTAGACAAATGAGAGGAGGAGAAAAAGAGACATACTCACACACCCCCATCCCCCACAAAACACATTTCATACTAGGACAAAGCCAACACACATCTGGCAACGAAGTTAATCATAACCAGATTATCCCACACAAACAGGGCACTCTCTCAAACCACACACACACACACACACACAAAGAGACAAATACTAATCCAACCCAGACTCACAACAACACGACACAAATCAATCAAACTATTTCTCTCCCTCTCTCTAAATTAATGATGAGAACTAATGTTTTTATTGACCAGTAATAAATACAGAAATAGAACAGAGCAGGTATGATTCCGGTGGTGCATCATTCTCATCACTGAAATGACACTGACATAGTGGTGGTGTGTTAGTGTGTGTTGCGCTGGTGTGTGAAGAGTTCATAAACTCCTCAGTGTCTCTGCTGGACTGAGAATAGTCCACCAACCAAAAACATCCAGCCGAACGCATCCTGAACCCACTGATGAAGGACTAGAGGACGACCAGCACAAACCGTGCAGCGACAGATGAGCTACTGTCTCTGACTTTACATCTACAAGGTGGAGCAATGAGATAGGAGTGTCTCACACAGTGGAGAGTGAGGGGGCAGAGTGTTTTACAACTCCAGCAGCAATGCTGTGTCTGATCCACTCACACTAGAGCAACACACACTAACACACCACCGCTACATCAGTGTCACTGCAGCGCTGAGAATGATCCACCACTAAATCGCACCTGTTCTCTGGGGGTCCTGACCATTTAATAACAGGGTGAAAGTAGTTTATAGATGCACTGCAGTCTGTAACTATAGAACTACACAGTGCACCTTTATGGTCAGCGCAGCTGGTAAAGTGTGTAGAACAAGGTCTACAAGATCTACCTCTCTACAAATCATATTAACACACAAATAAACTATAATCTCTCTCAAGAAGAGGGTTTGTTTCCTTTCCTACCACATACAGAAGCACATATGCTCGCACTAAGAAGTCTTACCCTCTTCTGCCTGCTCTCAGCAGCTGCTAACTGGGCAGACATCCTTTCTTGCATCTTGCGGCAGTGAGCCATAACAGCCTCCAGAACACTGATTGGGCTGGCACTGACAGGCCGGCGATCCTTCTGCCCTGCCCCAGACTCATAGTCTCTCTGCAAGGCCAGGAATGGGTCAGTCAAGCTGAAATGGCCGTAACGCTCCTGCAGGAACACCTCCTTCCTCCGAGCCTATGAGAGAGAGCGAGAGGGAGAGTTAATAAGAGTTAATAAGATAGACACGTATGCATAAAGCACAATGTTAATTGCTGACACCCACACACAATTCTTAATACCCCTACAGATCTAACACATACACACACCCACACAGAGAGCAGGTTAGCACTTCTCCAGATGGGATCGATTAAGCCCAGTGTCCAGTTAGACTCTGTGTTGAGACCAGCTGGTCCGCTCAGCGGGAACGGCAAAAGGCCAGCTTTCCATCTTCCAGCCCACACTACACCATGAATCAATGCCGCTTCACAGCAATCGTTCTTTCTCCTTCTCACTTCAACAAGCCAAAAAATTATACTGTATTTCAGACTGTACAAAGAATGAAGAGCTAAAAGAATGTCTCACAGAATGTTTCATATATTTCATGAAATAAAGGCAAGCTGTGTTCTTAAGCTTTTAGATAAAACCTATTGTTTGTTAATCATTAGTTTAATTTAGATTGAGCTGCACAGTGGAGCTAAAGGTAGTGTCACAGTCACATAGCTCCAGTGTCCTGGGGTTGTGGGTCCAATGCATGCCTTGGACCACTATCTGCAAGGAGAAGCGTTTGTTCTCCCTGTTCCTGTGAGGGTTCCCTCTGGGTGCTCTGGTTTCTTCCAACAGTCCAAAAATATTGGTAGGTGTACTGGCCGAGAGCGTGAGTGACTGGGCAAATGAGTGATGGCCTATGATGAACTGGCACCCTGTAGGAGCTGGGGTCTGGACCTGCCACGACCCTGAACAGGACGATGCAGTTCCAAGAGCGGAGTAGATACTAAATGTGACATGCAATCCTTGCAGAGTGCTGAGAGGCCAGATAGACTTGTCAATCACAATGAAATGCAGACCTCCTACACAAAAGATGTCATCTGTACAATCTCCAATGACTCTTTCACACATGAACTTCTAGAGAAGCTCCAGAGTATCTGGTCCATGGATGTCCCCGTGTGGTCTTTAACACGTGCAGCTTACAGCGGGAGATTTTTGCGCGGCAGGTGTGCTCTCGCAGAGGGAAATGAAACACGTGCTTTAGGCGAGGAGAGGAGGCTGACTCAGACTTTACTAGGGCACAAGGAGGATAAAGTCCAGGTAGTGTCCGCAAAGACACTGGGTAAACATTTCTGCATTACCGCGCATGTGAGAAAGGGGCACTAGTTAGAGCAGCGGTGACATCTGTTTTTATCCGACTCACAACAGCAGCTTGGATTTGTGGTCGAAGAAAAACTGTGCCAAGCCGAGCTGAGTAGATACCATACAGTGGAAGAGTGCTATAACTAATCCATGCCTTTACTAAGATGAACACAAAGCCAGTTGGTCTAAATATACACAATTGCATAGCATCAAATATTTATCATGGGGCTGCATCCTGTTTCACTATATGGATTATATTTTAGCCATAATTTGCAGCGCTACTGTAAAATCTACTCAGGATCTTACTGCACAAAAGTATGTACACTGCAGGCAAGGGACAGTGCATTGTCTATTTTGAGTGTCCATATTTAGAGCAGTGAGAAGAGTGAAGAGCTGGACTGAGAGTGGGAGGAACAGAACTAAGAGCCGTAAGCATCCTTGAGGCTACTGCTTGCTAAGCGCTACTACCTCACCAAAGAAGGAAAAGACTAACCGGCAAATGCTCACTCATGCTGACACTTTCGCTCACTCAGACACACACACACACACAGAGGCATACACACAGGGTGCATCTCAGTCATGGGCACCTACAGTTTGCGGATATGATACTAGAGAGCCACTTAGGAGCAAACACAAATGTGATTGAACTTGAGATGCATTTCATTAACAGCACTACCATCTGCATCAGTGTTTCTTGGTGCTGGTGCTGATCCTGTCATAAAACATCTGCTATAAACAAAAGGGTATGTTAAAGAACTGATGAGCTCAAGTGTATTGAGAACTGAGCAGGAACTTAATGTGTGTGAAGGTTTACTGCAACACCAACACCTGGGAACATTAGTCTGCATCAAAATAATATAAATATAATGGTTCTAACATCTGGAACAGCCAACAGGAAATGTCCAGTGGTGTAATAATTCACATACACTGTCTGTAACTCTGTTATAATGAAAGAAATCAGAGATTTAAGTTCAACCATTTCTGAACACACATTCAACTGTGAACACACAGTTTGTATAAACAGGACAGACTAATAAAAATGGACACACGGGAAGATAAGTGTTATCAGTGCACGGCACATCAGCAAACTAATAAAATAACTAGCAGCATAAGCCATAAACGAGGGAGAGAAAGCACACGTCCACTTAGAGAGTGAGGCTGATTGTGCTCTCTAGGACTCCAGGAATTCAAAACCCTTTGGAATTCACACACACACACGTTTATAATTTAATATATTTCAGTCACGAGCGTTCATTTCTCAGGACTGTAGTCTTTCGAATCTGATGAATCTCACACATTTGCTTCTGTGCAGAACGAACACCACCATTTGTGTTTGACATATCCTCCATTTGTAGCTTAGCTGTGGGTGTGTTGACAGCCACATTCCACAAAGAAACCATAACCCTATCAAGCATCAGTCGAATCCCAAAAGGACTGAATGAGCCTCACGCTAAAAAGCTATTTTCTACCTTTCGCTCAAGCCTGCATTCAACTGAATTTGATGTGAACATGTGACGGATATTAAATTCACTGCATAGGAAAGCATGGTTTTTGAGTTCAGTAACAATCCAGATGATCCCTGAAGCATGCAAATTGTATTAGACTTGCTGAACATTACACAGACTATGACAGGGTAGTCTGAGTAAATTATAAACATGCTACTGTTACTTTTACCATCAACTGTGAAGGTCCAAGTAAACAGAGAGAGAGATTGTGTGTTTGTGTGTGTGTGTGTGTGTGTGTGTGTGTGTGTGTGTGTGTGTGTGTGTGAGAGAGAGAAAGAGTCAGTAAAATAAATAGATGAAGTGCAGGTGTGAAGTGTGTGTGCGCTGTGGAATAAAGAGCTTTCAAGCTTTGAGAACCACAGACCCTGCTCTAATCACAGAGGCCCTGCTCCTTCTCCTCCAATTGCACTTAATATATTAGAGGTCAGAGGTCACACTCATCCTGTGTACTCCTGCTTCAAGTTGTTTGACCCATTTATCTTAGTAATAGTTGGTTATAATTCAAGAACAGGATAGAAAGCTCCTCTTTGGTTAACTGTGTAGTGAAAGTGTGGTCTGTGATGTCACTGTAAGGTCTGTACCAGGCTTGAACTCAGAGTTCAGCGTCCTTGTCTGTTTCCTGACAGGCTGAGTGAGTGAAACTGCTCCACAAACGTTTATGCTAATGCTAAAGCTAACGAGGTCATTCTTTAATCCCATACATCAAGCTTATACACTGCTGGATTACATGAAAATCGCATGATCAAGGCAAACAGCAGCAGGCATGAACCACTGAATCCTGTATCGTTTGATGTGTTAGAGGTTTTAATGTATTTATTTATTTATTTTCACATTAAATACTTCTACACAACTTCTAATAATTGAATTCAACTACATTTAAAGTGCATCCACAGGTGAAACAGATGTTCAGTTGCATAGACGGCTTGTATAACCCCCATTGAAAAGGATTGGGGTGGTCTGGACAACTGCACATAATCATAAGGTCACCATTCCCAATGGCAAACACAGGTCAGAATCACCTCCAAGCACTGGAACTGAATTCAGCTCATTTCGACATACTACAATTGCTTCTATGCATTTAACCCATACATTTTAGTAAACACAAAAACACACTAGTGAGCTATTCTCCACACACACTAGGGGCAGTGAACCCATGCCACTGATGCCACTGGAGCACAGGGCTGCCAACTACCTTGGCGCCTGTCGAACACTTTGCGGGGGTTAGGTTCATTTTTCCTGCCAGTCCTGGAAGCTGAACCCTCTGGTCTCAAACTGCCTTCTCTAACCTTAAGGCCACAGTTGCCCTCTTTTTGACAATGTTCCACTCTGCTACACTCTCTCATATATCTCATATAACTGCAGAAAAATGAATGAAAACATGCCGTTCAGGAACGACAGATTACACGGCGTGGGATCAAGGAATAATACAAGCTACTCATGGATATTAGAGGCTTGCAAAAGCACAAAACACCATCATAATCCCACAAACAAACAGTTTGTCAGGTTTGTTAATGTGGTTATCAGAGGCCGTGGAGAACACTGGGGAGGAGTCCCACTGCTGCTGGGGCCATCTGGGTATCCTCTGGGGTCCACACCAGCACTGGGACTCCACTAGTGGCCTGTATTTACCAGCATCAGCCAGGTCTTCGATATTATTAGCATTAACCTTTACAGGCATGTGCTGGCAGGGGCAAGGGTTCAGGCATGCTGTCAAACAGAGAGAAGGGTAAAAACAGGAGCAGGAAAAAAACAGGCCCCTGGGATAGAAAGGACTAGGATAGCTAATAGTGGCATTTTGCTGTTGAAGAAAGCAATACCCACCAACTCATCAGGGGACTCGCTCACTCCAAAGTAGCCTAAGCAGCGTGTAAATAAAGGACTATAGATTACACTGCTTGGTCTCCAGCATGTTAAATAAATAGACTATCAGGTCTCCATTTTTTTTATAACCCATGAGGCTAACCGGGTATTTCTCACCATGGCTAACAATGCTGCCTGAGTTTGTGGGTGGTCACCACTTTCAGTGTGTCTGGACCACACAGTCCACAAACTGTTACAGTGCTGTCTAGGGTGATAAGCTAAGAAAAGACAGAAAGAAATTAGTCTAAAATGAAATGCAGAAATGGAGGAGGGGAATAGAGTGACGTTACCTTTCACTGCAATAGAGACTCTTTTCCAAGGATCTCGTGTTACATACTGGATGGATTTAAACAGCTGAGGTCCACATCAGAAACCTCTAAGCTGTCTCGCACATTGTTACTTGAATAAAAGTCATTGAATCTGTTGCTTGTAGTTTTGATGTAATTATTCATTCATCCATTATCTGTAACCCTTATCCAGTTCAGGGTCACGGTGGGTCCAGAGCGTACCTGGAATCACTGGGCGCAAGGCAGGAACACACCCTGGAGGGGGCGCCAGTCCATCACAGGGCAACACACACACTCACACATTCACTCACATGGACACTTGAGTCGCCAATCCACCTACCAACGTGTGTTTTTGGAATGTGGGAGGAAACCGGAGCACCCGGAGAAAACCCACGCGGACACAGGGAGAACACACCAAACTCCTCACAAACAGTCACCCGGAGGAAACCCACGCTGACACAGGGAGAACACACCACACTCCTCACAGACAAAGTAACCTGAGATGAGGCTTGAATCCACAACCCCAGGAACCTGGAGCTGTGTGATAGCAACATTACTGTCATGCCACCGTACCACCCACGCAATAAGCTAATAATATTTTGTTTATTTATTGACCTTTTTCAACAATAGCTGAATTGTCCGTTTGTAATGACGACAAATTTTCTGTAACCACTGAAAGAGCAGTTCTGTACTTGCTACACAGTGCTATACAATAGCTTGGGGCCTGTCTAAAAATCATATTCTACAGCCATGTCGTCCAGTTTAACGGACCTCCATTTCGCAAGTCTGCAGCTTATCAAACAGGGCCCGAGACAAAACAGAAGGTGAATTTAAATGTCAAAGCAAGAGTAAAATCAGCAGGACTCCCGTGTCCACAGTGGGCTGAGAGCGAAAGACTTTCAGAGCCTGTGCAAAAACCTTTCTACAGACCTCAAAATCTGCTACGGCTACAGCAGGAATCTGAAGACCTTTACTTGGACTGGAAAAGGTTAAGCCATGAGTAAGGCTTTTGTGTGGGAGCAAGTTTTTTTTTCTCTGCCGTGAGGGTGTATTCAGTCTCTCACAAGGACCCTTTCAATTAGATCGACACAGAGCCTGCTTTGTGGGCCAAGGACTTCCGCAGTTCCTGTCTCTTACCCCAGATGTGAGGTCGCTAAATCTATCAGGAAGACCCAAGGGAGAAGAGGGGAATGCAGACACAGCTAAAAGCCATCGACAACACAATAGGCCTATTAAGAAAGACATTTTAGATATTACACCTATAAAACCTTCTTCCACATCACCGTCAAATTCTCAAACACGGAACAACAACGGTCCAATTCTTCAAGACATTTCCGTGACAAACTTCTATTAAATGGCTGTAAGATGAAGTGATGAGTAGAGACAGAGATAAGGATGAGAGATGTATACTGTTTTCGACTGAAATATAGGCCAGAGGAGGTTTAAGCGATCAAGTGGCCGGGTTGAGGGGGGAGGGGGAGGGGGGGGTGTGCCCTGAGGGGAAGGGGGAAGCTCCAACTAGGCAAGCAAGCAGTCACACACTCCCTCCAGACCACCCCCATGAAACCTCACAATGCCAAATACCATCTGTCATCCACCCCCTCCATCAAAGTCCACATCTCAGGCACTGAACATGCTGACCTGGCTGTTAGTGCTGTGAAGTGCCCCAGATCCATTCTGAAACCAAGGGATGCACAGGTTATTCAGTGCTGAGGTCTGCTTTATTGGTTGACCAGCCGTGATCAGTCAGTGCAGAAAATAAAGCGCTAATGCATCAATGAAGACAACGTCAAAAACGATCTAAAAGGGAGTAAATAAATTCCATTAAAGAAAACATACAATACCGCTTTTACATAAGTGAACACACACTTCTGGGTCTTAATGAATCAACTATGACACGGTTTGGGCAAAATACCACAAGGATCAAATCCCAACGCAGCATTCTCTCCCTGTCTAGAAGCAGAAGTGCTTGTTTTTAGCTGTTTTTGCTTGGTTCTCTTTCTTCTCTGTTCTCACTCAAGGCTCTCGTTTCTCCACGCATGTTCTGTTCGTTTTGCTCTATTTGACCTCATCTTTGCCCTCTCACAAACGCAGGTCCAGTGCTGTGATTGGAGAGACTCGGACGAGGAGGCAGGACAAATCTAAAATTTCAGCACTTGATGCAAGAAGTAGAGCAAAATCAGAGCTATTCTTTTTATCCCATGCTTCTATCAGGCAGCCCATCAAAAATCGACTACGTGTTCTTGTTTCACAGTCTGGGGGTTGGTAGACTCCAGATCCCCAAATTAATTTGCACATGCATCGAGCGAGTGATTTTTTTTTTTCCATAAAATGTCTCATTTGAAAAAATTTGAGGAGTGAACGGAGCTGCAGGAAGTGAAGATCAATATCACCAGAAGCTGATCGTTCTGGCAAACAGGCACAAACCTTGAGGAGCTTATACGAACATTTAAACACAACGAAGCCACATGTATGAACCAGAGCTCTGTCTGATTGTCTGAAAGACTAATCCACACCAAGTGCCTGAGATTGATGTATGCTGTTGCTCCCTCAAACACAGACACATTTTTCACACTGCCAACGTTATGTAAAAGAATGACATGAATGGCAATGATGGTAAATTTCTAAAGTAAAGTGAGTGAATCATTTCATCCAGTCATTCCTTTATTCCCTCTGCTCGCCTGCCAGTGTAGAAACAACATGACTCTGACATTCAAATAGGCCCCCGCAAGGAGCACTTACATAAACAGGGCACAGTGGCAGGCTCGCTGGCATTTGTTTCATGCAGCACAAAGCACCATACCAAGCAACAGAGAACAGCAGTGCTGAACATCTTCTGGTATGAGAGTTTAAATAAGAAATCTGTCTTCAGGAAAAACTGCCTTTGCACTGACAACTGCACAAAAGAAGCGTTCTGAGACAATGAAGATTACCAAGCAGTGTACAATTACATGTTTTTGTAGATGTTTCTTGTGTGTGACGTTCTCTTCAAGGAAGAATGCTTAATTGGTTTAGATCCTGTACATTATGTGGAGGTTATTTAAAACTTAAATTGGTTGTTCAGGTCATTCATCTCATTTCCGATAAATCTTCTCTAAATAACGATGCACTAAAATGTTGAAACACTTTCTACCAAAAGAACTCTGGTTCTACAACTGGTTTTGTTCCTGACTTTTAGTGGCCTGGAGCTCTCCAGTGAACCTGCCACATTTCTACCACTTTTTCAAGGTGGGTGGTGACCATGGCGGCCATTTTGAAGTCAGCCATTTTGGATCCAACTTTTGTTTTTTCAATGGGAAAAGGGTCATGGGACACATCAAACTTATTGGGAATTTCACAAGAAAAACAATGGTGTGTTTGGTTTTAACGTAACTTTATTCTTTCATTAGTTATTTACACGTTTCTGACCACTTATAAAATGTGTTCAAAGTGCTGCCCTTTGTGTTGGATTGTCAATGCAACCCTCTTCTCTCACTCTTCACACACTGATAGCAACACCGCAGGAGAAATGCTAGCACAGGCTTCCAGTATCCGTAGTTTCAGGTGCTGCACATCTCGTATCTTCACAGCATAGACTATTGACTTCAGATGACCCCAAAGATAAAAGTCTAAGGGGGTCAGATCGGGAGTCCTTGGGGGCCAATCAACTGGCCCACGACGACCAATCCACTTTCCAGGAAACTGTTCATCTAGGAATGCTCGGACCTGACACACAATGTGGTGGTGCACCATCTTGCTGGAAAAACCCAGGGAACGTGCCAGGTTCAGTGCATAAAGAGGAAAATACATCACCGTGTAGTAATTTCGCATATCCAGTGGCCTTGAGGTTTCCATTGATGAAGAATGGCCCCACTGTCTTTGTACCCCATATACCACACCATACCATCAAGATGTGCAGCACCGGAAAGAACTTTACTGGATTGTGAACCAATTTATGTTGGTGGAAATGTGCCAAAAGGTTCCAAATAATGTTTGTAAACTGGAACTGTTCTAGTTCCACCTTGGTGGAAATCACTATTTGAGAGCCCATTGGAGATGTTTTGTATAAACACTTTGAACTAAATGTATATTTAAAGTTGAAGGTAAATGGTTTCATCAAATTTAGCACTAAACCTAAGTGTAAACTCAATCTGAAAAATCCAATGTATACAATTACACACTTAAGGGCACATTGGGGGTTCAAATTATGTTTGAAATGAAGTGAAATATGTTTTTCTTTCCCATGCATCAGTAAGTGGGGTATGATGTTGCACTTGATGATGTTGTATTTAATTCTCTCTCTTCAGGGTTCAGCATTGACTCCTGTATCTAGTGGGGTCTTAGTTCAATGGTATCTGGAATCTAATCCTACTTCAGTGGTGAGGAAATACCCTTAAGCTGACCCAGCACTTTGTAAGACACTTTGGAAATGCTGTAAATGTAAATTTAGCTTCTTTAGTTTGTGCTGGAGCTACAGAACATTTCTAAAACCAGACAGTTTATTAGGGTTAAACCACCTGTATCCAAATTATACAACGCCAAAAGTTTTTATCCAAACTAAGCTTGGCTCTTCAGTATTATCTTCTAAAATAGACAGTAATATTATCACAGGCGAAAGAATGAGGGAAGTAACCCATGAGATAAGTCTTTGACAAGTGCGTGCTAAACACATTGTGGGTAAGTGCGAAGCTGATCAGCTTATTCACAAATACTCACACATCAGTGTTTCAGTTAGTCTGTAAACAGCATTATTTTACCAGTAAAAGCTAAGCAAAGATACCCTGTTAAACAAAGTCCTGTGAGAGCGCACCCAATGTTGTTGTACATATTCAGAAAATTAAATTCGAGTTTTCTTAAATGTGACTAAAATGTGGAATATCCTGAGGCAACTGATAATGTTTCAACAGTTACGATATTAAATGTCACCAAATTATTTCACATAGGAAATTGACTGCACTTTTCCACTGATCTGCTCTGTCAGTAAGGACATTTGCTTGAGATAACACCAAATATGCATGGCTCTTGGTTTTGTACTTTAAAAGGCTCTGCACTCAGGATTAAAACTGCCTTCAGGAGGTGGGAGAGAAAACTGAGAATTGAGATTGAGAACTGAGAAAGAATTTGAGATTAAACTGGCAGCAGACGTGAAGACAGATAAAATGATATGCATTTTGTAGCCACCCCAAAAACGGTCTCTTTAGCATAGTTTTATTTTGGGCTGTTGGGGAATAAACCGCAGATAACGTCTGGATTAGTCCATCACACCCTTTGAAACAAATGCTCAATCACGAATGGCATCTTGTTCCCCGTGTGCACTATGTGAGCGATGAAATTACTCATTTCTAGTGAATTTTATGTCTAATATACTGCATGCATATTCAGCCATAATCTTCACTACCCATCTAACATTCGGGGCACTATTTGGGTGTATTAGCCAATGTTTGACAACCTATGTATAAAACATATATAGGGTGGAGAGAGCCATTTGACATGCAACCAGAGCATATGCTCTGTACGGCGTTAGTATCACAAGCATATGATTGGAACGTATTACTAACTTGTGATTCACTTATTTGGCCTGTATATTCTGACCGATCACTTTCAAGAAAGACTCTATATGAGACAGCACTGGAATCTTCCCCTACCACAGAGGTTTAGATTCTGTGGCAACCAACAACATTCAGAGTGAGGACTCTAAAGGACCAGGTAATTCACACACTTTCAGTTTTATCACAATCAAAGTCCCATTCCTCACGTGTAACCCTCCAAGACTCCATGGAGAATCTATTTATAGCCACACGATTATATAAGAAAGACATATATCTCTGAATTATTCAACAATGCTGAGCATGGGGGGGATTTCATATTAAGTCACAGAGAAAAACCCTGAAAATGTTTCAGTGTATTTCCTGCATGAGAGCGACAGGCACTGCTGTGAGGCTAAAATTGGCCCTGGCTAATGATGCTAGTGGCCTATTTTAATGACCCTCTCAGATGAACTACATTTTAGTGCGGGACTCCACGGAGTGGGACAGTTTACAGAATCTCTACAGAATCATGACATGGGACAAACCGTTTTATAACAAGACGTATTATTACAGGACAACGTCAACGAATTCCTTGCTTGAGATTACAATAAACATATTGCTAACTTCTTTGGTTTTGGTCCAAATCTACTTAAATTATGGAAATAATGGTTGAAACAACTGCCTTTTTATACAATCAGCCCTTAAAAATATATATATAAGCAAAATTCAGAACAGAAAATTACACAGAAACCTTTAAAAAAAAAAAAAAAAAAAAAACATGCCCACACTTTGGCTCAGTGTAAACTTTCATTTTTTTCAATATTTTAAAACACAAAAGGCCTTAGAAATCGGTTACATCTAAAAAATATGTCCTCGGAATTAATTGGTTGTATTTAAAACCTGCTTTGATAGGAAACTAAAATTGTGGGTAGTCTCAAATAAAATTAAATAACTCTGATAATGTTTTTTGGAGCTGCTGATGAGTGTAGATACTGTATCGGTTCATATAAATACTTCAAAGCTTTTTTGTTCTATATTTACGTCCCAATTGTATCCCCAATTATCAGTTTTCAACAAATCCACCTTCTTAACTAGGACTTCCCCAAACACACAACATAATGCCACAAACTCACAGTTGTGTTAGGCAAAGCCAGCTACGGCCTCTTGTTGAACTGTCGTTAACACAACACCACTGGACATCTAAAGGTGCTGGAGGAGAACGAAGGTTAGCTACTTTCCCAGCGAGAACTCAGATGGCTGAGGAATCCCTGAGAATCAAACCAGGAATCTGTTTTTTCTGTAAATCAAAAAAGCCACTCGTGACATCCACCCACAGAGCACTCTTCGAGTACTGCTGTCAAACACCTAGGCAACCTTAAACAATCACTCGTTTACTCATCTACATGTAAAGTTCACCAGGATGTTTAAACATATTATGTGCCAGATATGCCTACAGGCTCTCTGCTGGCTCTCTAGGGTTCTTTGTCACTTGCTTGCATGTTCTGCTGTGAGCCATTGCACTGATCTTTGTAGGACGCCCACTTGTAGAGGGAGCACACACAGCAGTGCATTTCATCCATTTCCATCTGCCTGACTGTGTACTAAAGGAGGACAGAATCTTTCTCTAACAATTTCCAGTCTTAAAAACCCAGGTTCTTCAAAGTTTGTCTGAAATGTCTTTCAACTTAAATTAACACACAATTGCAAGGTTCCGTGTCTGTACTTACACAGAGGTAGGTAAAATAATGAAACTGTGTTATAAGAGGATTTTCTTGTTTGTTTTTCTCTATTTAGGTCTCACAGCAGTGTTAATGTGATAAGGTGATTATATTCTTGAAATATAATCCGTTTATAAAATTTTAACAAAGTATTCAGTCCCATGTCACAACATGCAATGGGCACCGACCTGCTGTTGGGCCAATGTGCCTCTCCCCCGTGTCAGAGGACCTCTAAATAGCATGCCCCCTCTATTAAAAGACCACAGAAAAATATAATGAAAACAAGTCTACAAACAACAGAGGGACTCATGAAATACAACCTGCACAGATGAGGAAAGAGACTGGCAACAAACCAGAGCAGTAAAACACACTTGGCATGAGCGGCAAAGCTTGCTCTAGCCTTCAATAACAAACAGCCTACCCTGAGCAGCACTGACATTTAATGAACTCGAGTCTACAAGTGACCGCTTCGCTTTGGACTTCCCCGCTGTCTTTCAGGCGTTAAAGCTTGGGTTTCAGGCTTTAGTGTTTCAGTTTTTAATCTTGGACTGTTGAGTTACCATAGGCCTGGGCAGCTTCTTCTTAAGTGTGGATGCCTTTCTGCCTGGCCTTTCATGTTGGAGTAGGTCATTTTGTAACCACCATGTAACCACCAGCAACAGGTGTCAACCTGAAAACAACCCTATGCCCTACCTTCAGCCCTCCTCCCTCCAAAGCCACTCCCCCCAAAGTACATGAACTGCACTGCCAGACTACAGCTGGAGGAGTCTGCAAGGAAGAGCGCTGGAGAGAAAAGTGCAACATTGCTTTTTCTACTTCTGTCTTTCTTAGGCAGTGTGAACTGTTGTAGGTATCAGTGGAACTATGTTTGGCCTATTTGTATTCATCCTATTTGTATTCAGCCTTGTCAAAATAAAAGTCCTGAAAGAAGCCTATAACAGCCTAACACACTTCTTACAACAAAGCATAGCAAAGCAGCATTTCATTTTGTCAATTTTACACTTCAAATTAGGGTTCACCAAGTTCACACAAAAATGCTGTGATAAGTTTCGTGACGCAAGCAACACACACTGATAATCCGCTTGGGAACTGGTTTAATTTGGCTACGACTACAGCGTTAACATTAAAAGCATTTGTCGTGACTAACACAAAACCAGAAGGAAAAGCTAAAATACCTAAAGTGGGAGAGAAAACTGATGAAAATAGTTCAAGTCAACATGCAGCTCAGAGGGCTTGAGCTATATGAGAATGCAGAGGCACTCCAGTCAGTCAGAACAGTGTGTGTAGCACAATGAACAAACACACTCTGCTGTTCTCAATTTCTATCCACAGCACTGCTTGAGATATCAAGCGTTATTAATGCTATGGCAGTTTTAGAGGTAGTCTAGAGGCTGATTTCCTTTCCTCTACTGCAGGATGTCAGAAAGAACTGCCAAGCCAAGTCTTGGAGAACAGTGCTCAATGATATTCCTCTGGTGATAGAGTGAGAACAAAGCAGCCTCTGTAGGTCCATACATCAACAAAGGACAAAGTATACTGTCAAAGTGTGCTGCAATGCATGCTGGGATGAAAGCTGTTTTATTATCTCTGTTCAGTCTGGGACTCTAACCCAGCAGATTTCCTTCTACATTAGAAGATGGTTCAGCTAGAGTTCTTGAAAATTAGTGCATTGACCTGCCATAAAACAGTCATCTGTGATATTCACAGTAATAAAAGTGGACACCAGATCACCCCCACCCTCTCACCGCTCTCTCTCTGGAAAGGCTTAATATTAAATATCGAAATACTGAATATTTTGGACACAGTGCATTTAAATATAGACTTTGATAACTGAGGGGTAGTCATGGTCTAATGGTTAGCTATGGGACTAAGAGGTTGCTAGTGCGATCCCCAGAACAGGAGGATCAATTGGGGTGGAGGTAAAGCAACAGCAATTCCTCCTTCCTCGATATCCATGGCTGGAAACCCTTTCAAGTAATGCACCTAACCCCCAACTGGCCCCGGGGTGGCAACCCACACTTTTACCCACACTAGTGTGTACAGAACCTCGGGATATGAAGTTCATGTTGTGACAGTGATACACTTCTGAAATTGAGCAGAGTGAGGGTTAATTTGCATTTCCACATGATTAGCCTAATCTACCACATAGGAGGTCAGCAGGAGCCGTGTTCCTCTGGACAGCAGCCAGCTTTAGCAGCACTCCAACACCACGCATACAACCTGAGCATAGCCTCCACAGCTAATGGGCCAAAGTGGGTGGCTGACTGAGAGAGCACTGTTTAGCACTCTAGAGCCAAGTTTAAACTAGTTCCCCACAGCTGAACATGCTTCTTCATCAAATTTATTCAGCTTCACTCTGTGTTGGAATTGACAAGATGCACCCACAATATATTTGATGACTCAGGTGGTAAGTTCTCACTGTCCCTGCCCTTATTTCAGTACAAGCTTTCAAGAAAAATCAATGAAAAAGGAAATCATTTCCAGTTGCTGAGACATACCCCAAAAAGACCTCCCGTAGGGAAAAGACTTACTTAAGATTAAAAAAAAAGTATTAGGGTCAGTTCAATTTGAATTCCACTCAAGTCAGCATATTACAATAATAATAATAATAATACATTATATTTAGAAAGCACTTTTCAAGAACACAAAGCGCTAAGCAAACAGTGCAAAGTATAAATAACACCGGAAGACAAACCATAAACACAGCATTTAGCAGATCACTAGCCAATGAGGATATGCTCACTCTGTCGACATCTGCAACAGCCAGCAGCAGTGATAACGACCACAACAGGCTCCCTCAGTCAACAGTCCCAGCCAAGAAAAGTGGCAACAACAGGCAGGCAGCCACCAAAAATCCCATGGTATGGGTAGCATCCACTTTTTTCATATCGTCACACCATCTCAAACCCATCAGTCTGTCAACATCTCTGTTCATCACAGTGCAGCTGCTACTCTGACAACTGCTAAACTACCACCACCTGCTGATGATAAAATATGGAAAGTGACTTTTGCTGGACTTAAAAGAAATGAAAAATGAGGTTATGCTGTGTTTGTAATTGTAGCTGGCCAGCTAGGCTCTGATATGTGAGCTAACAAACACCACAGCACAGACCGTGTTCCAGCGGACTAAGGCTCAAATCACACACGTTTAGAGGATAAAGCCTTATATCTGTGAAAACAAACTAAAGTCAAATGTCTTCACTTCAAACCCAATTCGTCTTCCTCTTACCCACATTCAGCGCTGAAGTCTCAACTACGGTGGGCTACTGGCCTTGTTTTTGTTTTGGGTTTTCAACATTCAGTGAGCTCCTACAGTGCCCCCTAACTGTGGCTCTCTTATATACACATGAATAAGCTCATTTAACAATGCACTGACTAGATGGACACAGAACAGAAATTGGACACAACAGACACGTCTGATATTTTGAGATACCGCCCACGGTATACAGTATTACGGCCAAACCCTAGTGGGCTCATGAACCTTAGTTATGGTAAAGGAACATCCTATAAAGAGACACTGTTCTCAGCTGTAGGGGTCAGGAAAACTCATAAAAATCCCTTCCTATCCTCTCTCCCACTTGCATGCATGCCGTTTGAGTGACAGCTTGGAGTTCTGCTTTATTGCTCGCACACAGAGACAGCTATGAAGAGCTGTCCATGTGGAACCATGTGGGAGAGAAAGGTATGTTAGAGAGTGAGAGTGCGAGAGACTCAAAGACGGGATGATGAGAAACGAAGCAGAGAAATGAAATAAGTGGGCTGAGGCACACTAAGAGCCTTCAAGGCTGGTGTGTAGTGTCAGGCTTTCAGTAGGAGTCCTGACCAAACTCACAGCCTGAGCCTGCACAATATACCTCGCACCCAGCTGCTCATTGGCTGACATGCATGCGAGACCTACAACAAAAACTGTGTGCGCCTAGGAGTTTAAGACGGGCAATAGTGCAATACAAATAACGTGACATCTCTATAAGGCAAATATAAATATGCAAGTCCTAGACTGTCACCATTACACAAAATGAAAGCTGAGCCGGTACCTGTGAGCACAGGAGTTTGAAAACCTTACTTCAACTTACAAGAATACCTGACACACAAAGAGAAAAATATCCCTGCGTAGCTCAGGGGCTAAACATGAAGGCTTGCACTGCCACTCGTTCCTGTGACATGCACATACACACGCAGCGTCCTGGGAGCAAAGCTATTTTAGAGCCCGATTCCAGTTTGGCCTAGAGATGGCCCTGCTGCGGAGTCACGTGTCCTTCGCAGCGAACGCATTCATGGCATGCTAAAAAGCTCCATCTGATCAGAGTCACAGCTGCACAGCAACACTGGCGCCTTGTTACTGATGAGCCATCAAAGCTGTGGACAGGAAGTGACCAGCTTGTTTCACTGTGGGCCAGATCCTTGCCTCTTCCTGCATATTGATTATTTTCTTAAATTTGGGGGCAGAACTTGCTACAAAAAGAAGACTATAGAACCATGAAAGCCAATTCATCAAGTAACGGGATTGTTAGAGCTCTTCGTAAGTAATAACAGCTCGTCTGTCACCGTTAGAGCTGAGCAGTGAAATTCAATACTTTCATGGTGGGGACCAAATTACTTCAATGCCGTGGAGTATTGTACAATTCCACGTCATTCAATACCAAATTTCAGTGTCTTAGTTGTCAATATCCTCAGTATCCGTGAATCAATAAGCATGCGCACTGTTAAATCTAGACTGCTGACTGGCGTGTTGTTATCGTCAGTGCTTCTTGATTAAGTTTAAACCTTTCACAGTCAGTAAATATAAGCACGATTGGTATTTAAACTAGTGCTGTACAAATTAAAATATTAGCACACAGGTATTTAACTCATGTATTTAACACTATTTCAACAAATTCTGCCATTACTTCCTCCCAAACTACAGAGCTTAGTGATATATTAGCAGTTTTATTTAGCACCGTAAACACAGCTCGTGTCTGATGCTAAAGCTTTCCCTGAAACATTTACTCAGCAAATTAATAGATTCTTATTCAAAAATCATCAAAACTACACTGAGATATTATAATAAAGTAACAAATAAGAATGGTTTACTCTGGTCTGTTTTTCAGGCATAGCACACTACACATGTATCTCCCTCCCAAAACTACATTCAGCACCCGGAGGCAACCCACACGGACACAGGGAGAACATACCACACTCCTCACAGACAGTCATCCGGAGAAAACCCACGCGGACACAGGGAGAACACACCACACTCCTCACAGACAGTCACCCAGAGGAAACCCACGCAGACACAGGGAGAACACACCACTCTTCTCACAGACAGTCATCTGGAGAAAACCCACGCAGACACAGAGAGAACACACCACTCTCCTCACAGACAGTCATCTGGAGAAAACCCACGCAGACACAGAGAGAACCTTACACTAATTACTTTATTTAAATGTCCATTACTAATAGTTTAAGTCCTAAGAAAGGACAACACAATGGCAGCAAACTGTGCAATTACATTTATTTCCCCCTATAGACAGCACTTGACTTAACCTTTACACTTTACCACGTCGTAGCCACCTTTATACCAAAGAAATTGCCACTAAGTTGTGAAATAAATCTTTGGGAAAGACTGACCAAAAATTGTTTGACTTTGTCTGGTTCATTTTAAATCATCACCATAAAATCAACAAAAATAACTGTTCCTGACCACGGCACCCATTTCCTTAATATTTTCTCGATCGTGCAGCAGACACTATGCATGGTTCGACATAATTGGTCCCAAAGCAGGGCAACAAAAGATCTTCAAGTGACCTGGCTGGATATCATCTAGTCTCTGAAAACAAGCGTGAAAGGGGCTGCAGCATGTGACCGGGCGCCAATTCGGTTAATCTGCTTACAGCCTTCCATTCTCTCTGATGAAAAATGATACAACGGCTCAGTGAGCTTTTTCAGCTTGCTAATTAATCGCACAGACGAAGACCTCTTAATAATGCATGGGACGGCCACTTTGATCCACAACCCTTCAATTTCCACGTCCATGTTTAGGTTCTATATGAGGCTTCCGTGTGGAGATCATATACGTTCCGATTCATTAAAATCCCCCAGTCCGTTAGACCTTATAGATTTATTCATTCCGTATACCCTGTATATGACAAGCCCCCTCACAGCATCTCAGAGGGAATAAATGAGGCTTTGTGCTTGTGAAGAGAGAGAGAGAGAGACATGAAGCGAAATAGATGAGATGAGATATCCGCGGGAGGGAAGCCTGCTGGGGAACACTAGAAGCCAAGGGAACAACCTGACAAAAAGAGTGGGATGGAGAGCATTATGAAGAAGAGCAGAAGTGTGAGAATGCGAAGATACAAAGTGTAGAATAAAATTCTGAGAGAGAGAGAGAGACAAAAAAAGCAAGAAACAGAGCCTGTGGCCTAGAAACGAGCCCAGCAGAGCCACCCAGGATTCCACAACAAGTCTGAGAGGACATTGTGAACTAGAACACCTGAAAATATGGTGTCACTTCTGACCTTGACATTGTCCTGACTGTCCTTATATTTCCAGTTCAAATAGTTTGACAGTTCATCCCGCAGCAGAATATGAGAACTGTGCTGAGTTTTTACAGCCTTTTAGCTCACATTTCCCCTCGTAGCATTTATCATTTCTCAAAAACACGCCATGACGTTCCGGAAAACGTTTTAAACACAGCCCATCATATGATTCAGCAGACCACCTGGACTTTTGTGTCTGAGACAATAACCTCCATCGCTAATGCTCTGTGGTTTATTAACCAAGGGCATCCAGTCCAAACCCGACCTCACGGCTTCATTACAAATGTCCTTTACTCCCCTCCATTCCCCAAGGATACGATCCACACAGGCTTTGTCAGTGAGCTGTTGCTATAAATTTAATTTCCCACCTTGCTTTTGGTTATGAAGTCAAAAATGGAATTACATAATTCAACACAAACACAACCAGCCACCTCCAGCGCATTTGTAATTCCATATAAATTCTTGTCTGCAAATGGTGGCCAAAGTGGCGATAAATGAAAACATACTTGAGGATGAAAACTGACTGTGACAACTACAACAAATTAGAAGTAACACCCCGTGAAATATTCCCCAGTAGTGGCTCTACAATTGTGAGAACTGAGGAGTAGGTGATTACTCACCCTAAGAGCCTCGATGACGAGGTCTCTGGCCTCCAGCTCTCCCTCCATGATGCTCAGGAGTGTCAGGAGCTCCGGCTTGCTCAGGTTATCCATGTTCAGCTCACATTTCTGAAACACAAAGAGGCACACTTCTTCTGTAAATAAAGTGACATACAGATTTGAAAGCTGCTAAGACTCCCAACAGGAAAAGTGTGGTGTGGGTGGAGAAGATGCAGCTCACAACAACAAACACATGGAATACGTCATATACCTCAAATTTTCAAAGAATTGTTCAAAGACAACAACAAAATAAAAATAGCACGTAAAAGTGAAAGGGTAAACACTGGTCTGCGCACAGCTGTATACAGCTACGTGATTTTCAAAATGAAAATCAGCCTCTGGGCGGCACGGTGGCGCAGCAGGTAGTGTCGCAGTCACACAGCTCCAGTGTCTGTCTGGGAGGAGTTGGTGTGTTCTCCCTGTCTCTGCGTGGGTTTCCTCCGGGTGCTCCGGTTTCCTCCCACAGTCCAAAAACACGTTGGTAGGTGGATTGGCGACTCAAGAGTGTCCGTGGGGGCGAGTGTGTGATTGTGTGTGTTGCCCTGTGAAGGACTGGCACCCCCTCCAGGGTGTATTCCTGACTTGCGCCCAATGATTCCAGGTAGGCGCTGGACCCACCGCAACCCTGAACTGGATAAGGGTTACAGACTAATGAATGAATTAATGAATTTTTATGGCAAGGCTTTTGCTCATGTAACATTCAGAATGAATCTCTGGCATTCCAACTTCTTTTAAAGATAAATACTAAAAAGTGTTAGATTCAGAAATCGCAGTCAACAATGCTGATTAAATTATTGTTGTTATTATTATTATACTGTTTTCACCATCAGAGGCATTTAAAACACAGTAGTGCTGTTCTACAGTAGAGTTATTCTGTCAGTAGGAACATGCATCATGAAATATAGTCTGAAAATGGAGGTAATAAACAGGAAGCCATGAATTTATGCTTAAAGATCCAGGTCTCGATTTGCACGGCATCAGTAGTCTCAGACTGAAGTATCCAAATGGTTTGTTTATATTTTATGGGTTAAATAACTGGGACAAGCTGTTTGCCACTTCAGGATGTAGGACGGCGAAAACAGGAGCCAAGATCGCAGCATACATCATTTTTGAATAAATCTTATACAAATCACAAACAAAT